>NW_026127538.1:130218-158439 GCF_022985175.1 Labeo rohita
GCTATACCATGTCTTTAACTGCATTTCTCATATATTTTGCTATATTTCTGTTCTTTACCCTCTACCCTGTTCACAACAACTTTATGGTTTTATCCCTACTTCCTTGATTGCTTGTTTGACCCTATTATCTGATGACTGACCAGCACCAATCTCACTTCTGTGTGACTGACTGAAGTTTGTAAACTGATGCTCTCACTTGAAAAGTGAGATTGAAAATTCCCATCCCTCCATGGAAAAAGCAGACACAGAGATGGGGCAATATAGCTGTGCAAAGATTGCTCTCTCATCTCTTCCTTTTGATAGATTTATTCCCTATCAAAGTTATCTCAACCGTACGGTAGAGACATCAGTTAAAGGGTTAAATTGGTGGAATTCCTTGAGGCGTTTGGGACTTGATGTGGCCTCAACAGCAAGAGTCTTGTGTATCGTGAAAAGTTGTCATCACTAAATAGGATGTGCTAGTCTTTATCGGATGGACAATTTGACCGAGTTAGAGCAGCTGCAGCAGAAATAATTCTGTCGTCATCCAGCCTGCGCTCAGGTCAGAGAAACCAAAAATCATTCACCTAATACTTCTGCCTTTAGATGGTCTGTGTCACTTGGTTGAGACACTTTTACACCCTTGAACATGTGGAAACGTTCAAATTCGTCATTCATGCATTTTGCGTTCACACCATCGGCTTGTCTCATGGACCGCAGTGTACTCAGTGCAATGCCCACCTCAAAATCAGCACTGACCCCTGTGACATCTCTTATCTGAAGAAACAGGGATAAGGCCTGCAGGGTCTCCGGAGCATCTTTTATCAACAACATCCTCACCAAAAAAGCCACTGTGTCATTTTGACTTCAATGCCTCTACACCAGGCCCTCTCCATGGCAGATCATGCTTGGTCTTCACTTTAGAAGAGTTTGACCAACGCTGGATAGGTTTCCCAAAGAGCTGTCACAGACGTAAAGGACGAGGACAGGCAGCACTAACTGAGCTGTCATTGTTTCTCCAGTAAACATGAGCATATTAGGACAAGCCTTGTCAGAATGAAGCATGTTTTCCAGGTTTACACCGTTGAGTTGTTGCAGTTCTATCAGCCGTGGCTGGACTTTAAATGAGAGGTTGTTTTGGCGGATCATATAAACTGTTCACATGCAATTCTCAGTCGCTTTTAAACTCTTCTCATTATGTTTACTCCACTGCTTTTTCAATTGCCATCTCTTGTTTACTCTGCAAAATTTCTATGCATTTCACATGGGACTGACACTTTGCATGTTTACTTATTTTGTTATTTAATTTTTTTGCAGACATTGCGGGGTGTAAATTTTGTCTGGGGATAAAAATAATTCAGCAGAGGTAGAGATATTTAGACTAGAGGTGGAGGAAATTCGTACCCTGATTAAACCTTACATAAGTAATGTGACATGTTGCTTGTCAAAGTAAAAACACAAGAGACAGAGACATTGATCATGTGATGCTGGACGGCTGTGAGCTAAAGCTGGAATCTGCACAGATTTTTAGGGTTGTTCCGATTCCGATACTAGTATCGGAAATGCTGCCGATACCACAAAAAAAATCTGGCATCGGTATCGGCGAGTATTTGAGTCCACGTACCGATCCGATACCATTTTCCTAAACATAACCTAGTTATGCCCGCTAGCTTTGCTTATCGCTGCAAATCGGAAATCAATTCTTCTTTGCTGCTCAGAATGCAAACACAGGAAGTTGTGTCGTGTTGCCACAAGCAACCACTATTTAGGGCAGCGAAGAAGTACATACGTGCAAGAAGTATGTCCGCTGTTTGGCAGTATTTCAGGCTTGATCAACCAGCCAGTAAAACAGCGACATGTATTATATGTGAAGCTGCAATTTCAAGGGCTGGCACAAGTATTAGCAACTTTAACACAACAAACTTAATAAAACATTTGAAGACGCGTCACCCCATAGAACACGATGGTTACACAAAAGCTAGGACAGAGAAGGACGAGCTGTGCCAGACGCAACAAACATTGGAAGCTTCATTCAAACAAAGAGAAAAGTTTTCACAAGACAGCCACCGAGCAATAAAGATAACCGACAGGATTATCGAGTTTATTGTACTGGATGACCGGCCACTGTCAGTGGTCGAAAACGTGGGCTTTCGCCGCTTAATTGAACATTTGGAGCCCCGGTACAGTTTGCCTGGTCGCAAATATATCTCCGAAACAGCGCTCCCTAAGCTATATGAGACAGTGCGTGAACACATTTCATGTAAACTAAAGGACGTGCGAACTATCAGCTTCACTACTGACATCTGGAGCTGCGACTCGACCCCGCTGTCTTTAAGTTTGACAGCACACTGGGTGGACACAGTGACGCCGTCACAGGCCCGGATTGGCTAATCGGGAGGACCGGGAGAATTCCCGGTGGGCCGGTCCGTTTTTTTCTGGCCGCGAGGGCCGGTGTCCCTAGCGGCCTGCACTCAGAGCAGTCGCACTTTTTATTTATTTATTTATTTATTTATTTATTTTATTTTTTACCATAGCCATATTCATTATTTCACCGCAGCTTTATTTATTTTCTCGCAGCCCCATGAGCAAAATGCAGCCTGCAGGTTAATGATGACGTAATTATCATTCGACTCCCCCGATAGCGGCCCTTGTCAAAAAAATCCTATAGGATTCCAATGGGAAACCTGTACAGGATTCTAATAAGAATTTCTATCATACTTTGGAACCATTCCTATAGGACTCTGATAGGAAGAGTCTTATAGGACAAGACATTAATATTCTGTAGGACCATTCCTATAGGATTCTGATAGGAAGAGTCTTATAGGACAAGACATTAATATCCTGTAGAACCATTCCTATAGAATTTTAATGGGATCCAATTAGGCAACTGGTCATATCTATATGGGAATTCTTTATAGATAGTACTTGCAGTTTGCTTAAACTCACCCTGATATAGACATTGTACATTGTATGTTGCACAACCTGCAGTAACATTGTAAACAACATAGGTGATTTGTGCAGCACATAGCATTGCAAAAAATTTCTAAAGCTCTAATAATGGATTGATCTCACACACACACACACACAAAATAATAATAATAATAATAATAATAGTAATAATAATAATAATAATAATAATGTGTAACTTTTTCCCTTCACAGGCAAAATAATAACTTGTTCTCAAGGCAAATCAAAATCACATCATAACACAGAACACTAAAATATTAAACAATATAAATTTAATAAAGTTCAATTTGTCTGAAATAAACTTTGTTTGTGTGTAATGTAAAGAGAGGGAGAAAAAAACCCATCTAATTCAGTTAAGAAAAAAAAAAAAAAAAAAAAAAGTAGGAAGAAGATCGTATCCAATCTATTTCAAATGAAGCAATCACTCCTAATGCTCTGTATAAAGTAAAGGTTCCCAGTCCACACAACAGGTCCATACGCTGATGAAGAGATGAAATTCACAATTGGGGTTAGCTCGCCATCGCCATCTTAACTCTCGTGTTACGCAAGTCTTCTCCACACACACACACACACACACACACACATTTCACGGAAGAATCTTTGTCCATGTCAAACTTTTTAACTGGAACCTGACCTGGACAGGCCATAAGAACATCATATTACTCCACAAATAATTAAAAGGCAGCAGCTGTTTTCACTTGTAAGTAGCCTCTGGCAACAAGGCGAGCTATTTGCACTTAGTGTAAATAACGTTAGACACTACGTAATTAAACTAACGCTATACAAAACCATCAACGTTGTTTTGTAAAACAGCTCAAACAGCTCAAAATGGTGGCAGAACAGGCATTTTGTACTCTACAATGAAATTTCATTATACAGAGCATACATCAATTTATTTCAGTTACGCAGATTCATAGCTTTTGACGTACGGCAGACTTTTATGCTAATCACCAGAAACAGTCAAACAAGTTCAACAACTCACCGACAGATGTCGTTCACCCAAAAATTGTTCGTATAGGATGCAGACCAGATAAGCGTTACCAGTATTTCTTCCTTGGTAGTGTCTTACAGTCAACTTTTAACGAGTTAAATAACGTTAATCACTCAGCTTCTTCTGTCGTTGACCGTTACTGTTCAAATATGCGCGCTACAGTTGCACGCGCACTACATTCGGATTTCTTAAAGGGGAAGCGTCAGGACAATACCCTATATAGATGTTTGTGTTTCTGTGGATTCTTAGTCACATATAATACACTTAAACTTATTTGTACATTATAAAATATCATATCTATTATCTTCGTCTTACTGTAATATTATGGATTTCAGTGTTTATATTTGTGTTTTCATATATGCAGCATTTTTATTGTGTACAAGTACACACACACACACACACACACACACACACAATTAAAAAGTAATTGAATAACAGAATCAAATAAGATAATACAGGGCAAAGTGAAATTCCATTTAAAAATCACAAATTCCAATAAGATTCCATGAATCAATAAAAAGTCAGGAGAAATTAAAATCCCATTAAAAATAAAAATACAAAATCCTACAGGACAAAGTAAAATTCAATTAAAATAAATCAGAATGTGTAATAAGATTCTAAATTCTTATTGGACAAAGTGAAATTCCATTAAAATAAATCAGAATGTCCAAAAAGATTATAAAATCCTACAGGACAAAGTGAAATTCCATTAAAATAAATCAGAATGTCCAATAAGATTCTAAAATCCTACAGGACAAAGTGAAATTCCATTAAAATAAATCAGAATGTCCAATAAGATTCTAAAATCCTATAGGACAAAGTGAAATTCCTGTAAGATAAATCAGAATGTCCAATAAGATTCTAAAATCCAATAGGACAAAGTAAAAATTCCATTAAAATAAATCAGATTGTCCAATAGGATGTTAAGAATCCAGTAAGATCCTAAAGGATAAACTAAAATTCCAATAAAAAGCAAATTTTTTAGAAACTGACGCGGCCAAATGTACTAAGCTGAGTACAGCAGCAGCGAGAGTACAACAACACATAGTCCAGTTTTGCTAGTTAGGAGCAGTGCAAAACAACATGTCTGCAAAGAGTTCATGTTTATGTATCAAACTTTTTCTTGTACTGGCTCTTCAGCAGCAGCCTCTAGTCCAGTTTGCTGCTAACAGTGAAGAGCCAGGTCCCAAGCAAGCACCAGTCATGAGCCCAACACACTAATGGGCAGGTAGGATTGTCATTGAGTGAATATAAGAATTCGAATAATTAATATTAATATTAATGAATATTACACCTGCGCAATGAAAAATGCCCTGAGATAATTAATGACATCAGATGATTCACTACATTAATAAATCTGACTTAACTTGATCAGAAAGCTAAAAAGGGGAAATTTGTGGTGAGAAATATGACCATTTTTAAAATTTCATTTAGTGTCAGACGCAGAGCCAGGACCCAGTTGTATCATGCAAGAGACTGATGCTCTCAATGTGGAAAACACAGGTAAGCTGTTGTACCACAGTCTGTGAATAAGCAAACATGATGACATTAGTTAAAATATAACAACATTCTATGCTCAACTTGTATTTATTTGATATTTTTTTCATTTCAAGGTTTGGATATTTATGAGCACTAATTCCTACAGAAAATAGATTCTGATACTGTTAAACATTACATTGTGTTAACTGTTCAAATAAATCTTCACTGTGAAGCAACACTTAGGCTACTGTATTTGCACTGAATTGGAAATGACGTTATTTTAATATAGTCAGTGGTGAACTAAAGTGGGCCGGTCTAAGGCTTGAAACTCCAGGGCTGAAAAGGAGTCCCACTCCGGCCCTGCGCCGTCATCTTTTACTCTTCAAAGTGCAGTGCTGCAGGCTAGTCAAGTCTCAAGTCTCTGAGCTAGCGTCCAAGTCAAGTCTCAAGTCTCTGAGCTAGAGTCCAAGTCAAGTCTCAAGTCTCTGAGCTAGAGTCCAAGTCAAGTCTCAAGTCTCTTTATTATATTAAGTCTCTGGTTATAATAAGTGTTGCATCACTACAGCGACCCATCCAACACTGCATAGCTATATATAAGGAATTCAAAGCATGTAATATGTTATAATGACTCCTTTATCTATTAGCATACAGTATCAGCTTTGATTTTGGTATATAATCAGTGTAAACAGGCTATTGCAACATGACAAAAACACCAAGAATGCTTTACTTTTAAGTTAATGTTAAATGATTTGAATAACTGCCAGCAGGTGGCGGCAAGAGACTGATTTATTTCTTGATCATATCATTCATTTGATTGGTTCGAACTGCTGCTTCATTTAGGAATAAAGAGTGACTGTCTTTATGAATGGGAAATTGAATCATTTCACTAGATTCGTTTTAAAAACGAGTTCATTCATAAACGAAACACCGCTGTGTTTGAATGGAGATGCGCAGCGGCTCAGTTGTGACTTGTTTCAGACTACTTTTGACGACGAAATAGAGCAAAATCAGGCAATAGTGTTACAGTCAGACAATGTAAGTCACTTAATAATAACATCTTGTTTATTTAACTGCTGTATTAAATCAGTATCTCATTTACAAACTCCCTTAAAATTAGTAAAAGCTTAGTTTGCGATATCACAAAGCTCTATTATAATCAACCACGCTGTCTATACTGTCACTAATCAGTCTCTTATTTACACTCTCTCTATGTAACACTCTACACTCTACACACACTCTACACTTTATGAAACGATTTCTAAAATGTATGTGATACATCACTGAACGTTGCAAAAACACGTAGAAACCTTTAAATCTCCCCTGAGCGCAAACACAAATATGCTGATCGGGTCAGTCACACATGATGCTCGTTTTTTGTTCGTTGTCCTCTCATGTGTGGCGGCCGAGCCTAAAATAAAAAATAAAAAATGTGTGGCCGCGCGCAGCAGATACACATCACGTGTTACATGAGCAGGTTATAGGTAACGGAGGGAGGGGAATAACAGCGAGCTCATCAGTTGTTTCCTAAAAATAAACATTGTTCACGAGTCCCGCAACTTGACTCCGAGTCGAGTCTGAAGTCTTTCGAGGACGAGTCTCAAGTCAAGTCTGAAGTCACTGTGTGTGCGACTTAAGTCGCACTCGAGTCCGAGTCTCAAACTCGAGTCCCCATCACTGCTGGGCAGTCAACCGAGTTCGGTTTCCCTCTCTGGCTGCCACTGCTGCAAAGTTTCTCTGCGCCCCTGGTACTAGTGTGGACAGTGAGAGAATGTTTAGCACAGCATCTAATATTGTGGATGCAAGGAAAAACAGGCTGGGAGGAGAGAGAGCAGAAATGCTCATTTTCCTGAAGAAGAACTTGCCATTGTTATTGAAATTGTGAGCAATACTAAGTTTCCACAGCAGTGTGTAACCTAGTTTAAGTTGCTTGAAATATTTATATTTCCATTCTGGGTTTAATACTGCTCTTGTTGAATCTTAACTTGTTCAGTTGAGGTTTATTTTTGTACTCTATTACTCAAGTCTATTATTTATTTTACTACATTGTGGCTGCACTTACTTTTTTTTAAAGGACTACTCAGATTGAGTACAAGTTACTGTTGCACTTTTTTGTACTTTTGTATTTAAAAACTAAAATGCCTTTTATTTAACAAAATTGTTTGTGGACTTTAAGCTTTAAAGAGATTATTTTCTTATATAATTTATATTTATTTTTTTATATTCCTAGATTTATTTGTTCCACTGTTTTTATACAGTTATATTGTAAAAATACTAAAATACCTTTTTCAGTTTACAGTGTTAGAATTGTAGCTGCATTTGAAGTTCTTTTTCAGATGTTGAAGTTCAGTTTCTTTTTCAAAAATAAGTAATACTGTTAAATGTATGTCAGATAATAAAAACACTCTAGTTCACTATTGTAACGTGGACGCTGAAGCAGGAGTAGAATCCATGTGCGGTAGTTTATTAGAATAAACTGAATACAGAGAAACAGTCAGAGTGTCAATATCAATAAGGCAGTCCAATAGTATGCACCAAACACAATCGTAATCCGAGTGGCAGAGAGAGTGAGCGACCAGAGGGTCGAGTACCGGTAAGACAGTCCAATAGTATAAACCAAACACAATCGTAATCCGAATAGCAGAGAGATTGAGCAGGCAGTGGGTCGAATACCGGTGAGACAGTCCAACGAATACACACAGCTCAATCGTAAACGAAGCAGCAGGCAATGGGTCAATACCGAAGAGACAGTCCAATAAGGCAAACGAAACAGTAAGGGGATTTCCAGGTATCGATAATTCAGAGACAGATACAGGGTCAAACCTTGAAAGCAGTCCACTCGGTCAAACAATCCAAACAGGGGTAATCCGTAAACTCGATATCCAGAACAAAGCAGGTTGGCAACAGGCAATCAGACAGATATAATATAAACGCTCGGTAAGGCAGGTGAAACTGGCAATACTTCGCACTGAGGCAGCACATGGTGATCGCTTAAGTAGCGCCAAACAGGAAGTGGAAGTAGAAGCAGCAGAGGGAGCATGCGGTCAGTATTCGGGTGAGGGCGTGGCGTTGCGTTACAACTATATATACTTGTTCATGTTTTATTAAGGGATAAATTCCTACAATCTGACCAAATCTATTTCAAACTGTAATGATTCACTTTTACTGATGTCATTAATAAAGCAGGTGTTGTTGTATAAAGCTCTGACAGTGTGCTTTTGTTCTCTTTCCTCCTTTGTGTTCAACATTTTTATCAACTTTACATTTCATTCTGACATTTCATTCAAAACCCTTTGAAATAAAGCTTGATGATAATTTGATAAACTCTTTTCACAAATATTTGAAAGTATATATTTGTTCACATATTAGAGGTAAATGAATCTCTTTAATATCAGAAAGTGAAGTTTACTCACATCAGTTTACAGTTTGAGTCTCGTAGCACATCAATGAGCTGCTGCTTTGAGTCTCCAATCTTATTCTCATTCAGATCAAGCTCTTTTAGAAACTGCAGTGCTTTTGTGTTTGTCAAAGACTGAGTTAAAGAAGAAACATCTGTAATTCCACAGCCATAAAGACTAAAAAGAGACAAACAGAGGAAGATCATCTTACAAACAAATCATTAAGGTGAAGAATTTTTCACAAATATAATGTGAACTCAGACTCATCATGAGATTTTGAGTATAAAGTGTTTTGGTTTAAAATGTTCAAAAAGTGATTTTAATCATTTTGAACAAGACCCAAAAATAATTTTTGAGTGTAAAGTCACAAATATGACACAAAAACCTCAAATAAACTGAACAGTAAACTAATAACACTGTCACTGCTGTACAGTATAATGATACTAACTCTAGTTTCTCCAGCTTGAATTGTGTGTTCATCAGTAGATCACTGAGGTTTTTCACTCCAGAGTCTCCTAGTTTATTGAAGCTCAGGTTCAGTTCTCTCAGGTGTGATGGGTTTGATTTCAGAGCTGAAGTCAGGATGAGACACTGTTTCTCTGTAATACTGCAATCACACAGACTGAAAACAGAAAGAGAAAAGACAATGAATCAGACAAGTGTCAAGTTCATGTGAGTAAATTCATCATGTGTTAACACCATACAGTGTAATAATTAAAACATTGCCAAAAACATTATATGACCATAAACAAAACAAGAACAGAAAAAAAAAAGATTAACAAAGTAGATTAAGATCTAGGATCAACTATAGAACTACTTAAAAATGACATTTTAAATGGGAGAAATCAAGACAATTTTGTTTCTGAATAACAATTTACCTAAAGACATTTTAAGAGTAATTTATCATCAATAAAAAATCATCAAAAATTTTGCAATTGTCTTTCTTTATTTTGCAGTATCTCTGAGTGAATGTACAAAAAAAAAAAAAAAAAAAAAAAAAAAAACATGTATGGCTGGATTTAATTTGGTCCATTCATTAATTGCATTGCTGTCATTTGTTATTATTTTGATCTCCAGTGATTGACAGATTTTTCTGCTCCATCATCAGAGGAGAGAAGAGATGTTGTTGTGAGGGAGAAAGTTATTTAGATAAAAGATCATAAGGGCACATAAATTAGAAATACATTATGTGCACGGATAAATCAAGTCAATATTCCATAAAAATAATAACTGTCAACTTTAATTTCACAGAGACTTTATGAAAGTAAACAGTGAACTTTAATCTCACTGTCACTGCTGTACAGTATAATGATACTAACACTAGTTTCTCCAGCTTGAATTGTGTGTTCATCAGTAGATCACTGAGGTTTTTCACTCCAGAGTCTCCTAGTTTATTCCTGCTCAGGTTCAGTTCTCTCAGGTGTGATGGGTTTGATTTCAGAGCTGAAGTCAGGATGAGACACTGTTTCTCTGTAATACTGCATCTACACAGACTGAAGACAGAAAGAGAAAAGACAATGAATCAGACGTGTTGTTCATGTGTGAGTTAAATGAATCATGAGTAAACACCATACAGTGCAATAAATAAAATGTTGCTAAAACCTGAAAACAATATAAGTAAATAAATAATCACACATCAACAAAGTAAAAAAAAAAAAGGATTTGAGGATACTAGTTACATTTTAACCCTGGAGAATCTTTAGTCAGACACCAAAAAAAAAAAAAAAGGTTTGTGATTTCTAATTTGTAATTAAGATACAGGATCAACTATAGAACCACTTTAAAATAACATTAAACATGTAAAAATAGAGTTTAAATGTAACAAATCAACAAAATTTACTTCAAAACATTTTAAATTTGTAGTTTACAGACAACAAATAGAACATTTTGTGATTTTTTTTTTTCTTATTGTGATGCATGTCTAAGTGAAACAGCTTTTTGAACAAGAAAAAATGCAGGTCGGGAATTCATTTTGGATGAAAAGATGGATAATTGTTTGCTATTGCTGTGATCTCATGTGATTGATAGGATTTACCACCCTCACATCATCAGACGAGAGAAAAAATGCTTTTGTGAGGGAAAAGGATAATTATTTTCATTAAAGAAAACTGAAAATCTGAGCATATCACACCAGTCCTCAGGTCCCTACACTGGCTTCCAGTTATATTTAGAATTGATTTTAAAGTACTTTTACTCATTTATAAATCACTCAATGGCCTAGGACCTAAATACATTGCAGATATGCTCACTGAATATAAACCTAACAGACCACTCAGATCATTAGGATCGAGTCAGTTAGAAATACCAAGGGTTCACACAAAACAAGGGGAATCTGCTTTTAGCTATTATGCTGCCCGCAGTTGGAATCAGCTTCCAGAAGAGATCAAATGTGCTAAAACATGAGCTACATTTAAATCTAGACTCAAAACTCATCTGTTTAGCTGTGCATTTACTGAATGAGCACTGTGCTACGTCCGAACTGATTGCACTATGTATAATCATTTTCTGTTTTTAACTGTCTTAAATTTATTTTAAATCAATTTTTAAATCATTTTAAAAGTGTTTTTTTTTTTTTTTTTATTGTTGTGATTAAAAAATGATTATTCTACTGCCTTTTTGTGAATTGTTGTCTTTATTACTGTTTTTATGATTATTCTACTTCCTTTTATGTAAAGCACTTTGAATTACCTTTTGTATGAAATGTGCTATATAAATAAACTTGCCTTGCCTAAAGATCACAAGGGCTGCTATACGTAAGCCGTCCGCCATATAGGAATGTCTGTAAACACCTGAGAGCCGGTGCAACTGCAGTTATATGCATGTATGAATATTTATATCTATAGTAGACTTCAGAAGATGCTTTTGCTAAACACAATAAAACAAGATGAAACTGTTAGCTAACAAGGCATTTAAAAGATACTTTAGTTTAAAAACCTGTAATATTGAGTTAATACATATTAAAACCACAAACCAACATGTTCTTATCTCTGAAAGTTTATCCAATTTCCTCAGGAATTTAAATATTATTGGTTTTTACAACCAGATGCTGCACAATGTTGTTGCATCTTGAAACTTATTGATTATTATTGTGAGTGATGACAGAACATTCCAAGATGGCAGACGTAATGACAACAGATCTGGAGTGATTGAATGTGGCATCTACCTATACATATCTATAATACAACCAAACAACTCACTGAGAGCAGAAACTACGGTAATGCAGGACTGTCAGTCATCGGCCGTGGGCGGAGCCTAAACAATGTGACATCACACTGCTCAGAGAATCAAAACGGCAGGACTAATGCGACTGATTTGTTTTAATGGGGATTAAAAAATAAGAAGTGGGTGGATTTTTATCATTGTAGGGTGGTTGTGCTCACACACCGTCAACACATATTTATGTCCAAACATCATGGAAAAGTGGATTTTGCATTATAGGTGCCCTTTCTTTCAGTCTGTGAGCGCATGGATGCCTGTCCACATACGTTGGTGGTCAGTGTTTTTAAATTGGTCTTCAATCCTCAGTTTGTAGTCAGTAAACAGGATTTCATTCAGCAGTCACAGCAGAAGTGAGAGACAAAATTTAGTCTATTCAAAAGTTAGTATGAATCTATTCTAAGAAGGCTGGAAGCTGTATTAAAAGCAAACAATGGTAAATACACTAATAAGATACTGGCTATTTCTAATGTGCTCACATTATGTTCTCTAACCTCTGTGCACTTAAAGGGGTAGTTCACCCAAAAATGAAAATTACCCCATGATTTACTCACCTCAAGCCATCCTAGATGTATATGAATCTCTTTTCAGACAAATATAATTAGCTATATTAAAAAATGTCCTGGCTCTTAAAGCTTTATAACGTGGGGTCAGACTCAAAGGAGAATTAAAATATACTACTGTAACATTACTAGTCATGTGAAATGATGTAAGATACTCACTCCAGTGTGTTGAGTTGACAGTGTTTATCCTGCAGTAGAGCAGCGATCTGATTCACTCGTGTGTCTCCTAGTTCACGTCCACTCAGATTCAGCTCTCTCAGGAGTAACGGGTTTTTACCCACAATTCCAGTCACATACTGACAGGCTTCATCTGCAGCAGGACCCAAAAACCTGCAGAAGAGAAGATAAAACAGGAATCAATTTATTTAAAGGGGTCATGGGATGCTCATTTTCCACAAGTTGATATGATTCTTTAGGGTCTTAATGAAAAGTCTCTAATATACTTTGATTAAAAATTCTCAATGGTTTTGTAAAACAACACCCCTTTTACCTTGTCAAAATCAGCTCAGCAAAAATCATCTCATTCTAAGGGGTTGTTCCTTTAAATGCAAATGAGTTCTGCTCACCCCGCCCCTCTCTTCTCTTTGTGGAGTGACAATCTTGTTTACATTAGCCGCATTTAGCCGCTAAACTTCCTAACTACCACGTTATAACGAAAAGTGATCGCAAAGATTCATAAAAAAAATGCTTATACTCACTTCTGCTGTAAGTGAAGCTGGATCATGAATGATTCACATGAACATAGACAGATATATGTATATGGGGTTAGAATCCTTGCATAATTTCAAATATAATATCACAGCATTATTGTAATAATATCTAAAATAAAACAAGTAATGTTATGTGTAATGTGATCAGTGTTTCATGTATTACTGAGTCGATGCGTGTTTTGACCGTGAGTGTGTTTAGCAAACTGGTATTCTACGGTGACCGGGAGGGGAGGTCTTCGGTTCACTTTGTCGTGGCCACGACATATAAACTCGTGAGAACGTGATAATATAACACAGCCACGAGATATTAATTTGTGGGAACGTCATATTATGTCGTGAGATCGTTTTGTCGAGGTAAGGACATACTTATGCCACGACTTATGTTGAGGGAACAACATATTTTTCTCGTGGCCACGAATTTATTGCATAAACAAACTTGCGTGACCATAGCAACCCGGGATTATCAGAGATGGATTCATTATTATTTTATTTTGAATTAATAAATTATTATATAAATTATTATAGATTATTTCATAATTTCTTTTGTTTTATAATATAAATTATTATATTGCACGCAATGTAAACAGCATTCATATTAAGTTTATAATGAATAAACGTTACCTAAAGTAGTCTAAATAACATAGGCATACAAAAAAACATTTGTACCCATCCCTCAATCGTCTTCAAAATATTTGTATATTATTATTAGGCCATTATTATCACCATCATCTTCATCAACAACATCATTATTATTAGCCTATTATTATATTTTTTTATATTTTCCCTTCATTTCGATCTTACATAACGTTCTTCTTCTTCTTCTTCTTCTTCTTATTATTATTATTAATAATAATAATAATAAGAAGAAGAAGAAGAAGAAGAAGAAGGATATACAAATATTAAATTAAATGTTTCATGTTAGTAAAAATGTTTTAAACAACTCTGATAATCCCAGGTTGCTATGGTCACGAAGGTTTGTTTATGCATGAGAAAAATATGCCGTTCCCTCATCATAATAAGACGTGGCCACGAGAAATGGATGTCGTTCCCTCAACATAGCATCTCGAGGCCACAACATCGTTACCTCGACAAAACGATCTCGTGGCCACGACATAATATGACGTTCCCACAAATTAATATCTCGTGGCTGTGTTATATTATCACATTCTCACGAGTTTATATGTCGTGGCCACGACAAAACTAAGTGAACCAACCCAGCTAACAGGGAACGTTCCCAGAACATTCACCAACGTTCTTTAAAAGTTGTGTAAATGTTAGTATGAAACGTTATTAAAATAATGTTTTTGGAACGTTCTTATAACATTGTTAACGTTCTCGTAACATTGAGAGAAAACGTTCTTAGAACAACGTTCTTGGAACATTTTTAGCACGTTATTAGTAATTAATGAATGTTCTCCTAATGTTGAGAGAAAACGTTCTTACAACAATGTTCTTGAAACGTCTTTGGGACGTTATTTGTACTTAATGAATGTTCTCTAATGTTGAGAAAACGTTCTTACAACAACGTTCTTTTTACCCACAATTCCAGTCACATACTGACAGGCTTCATCTGCAGCAGGACCCAAAAACCTGCAGAAGAGAAGATAAAACAGGAATCAACTCAATGTGCAAGATTATCAAACACTGTTTGTAACAAAAAGCTCTAATTCAAGTTTTAAGAGCTAAACATTTAAATATACAAATATATAAGACAAAAAGTCAAAAGTAAATTCTTTAAAAGAAACTAGATTATGATTCTCAAAAATCTTAAAATCTTTCTGGCTTTTAAGCAGGAGACGAGGAAAGTTAGCAAAATGATAATTAGCTTGTGACAGCTAAGCATCCATAATGATATATTTTGTTGATCTTTTGATGCTGGCTCTTCCTATTATTATGTAGCAGAAGTAACCAAACACTGTATTGCTGATTCACTGACAGGGAACATGATCTGGGTTTAGACCATCTCTGAATAGTTTTATTTAACTGATGTCTGTGTTGATGCAACAGTAATTCTGCTCATTATGAGAGAAACTGCAGGTTCAGGTTCAGACATATTTGTGTGTGCTGAATTATCACCAGTCCTCTCCTGACACACAATACATGTTTGTGGCCTGTTATATAATGTGCTGAATACCAGCACATCTAGTGACCCAAAATGTCTGATTAACCTATAACTTTTAACACAACTAAACTGTGTTGACATTTATCATCAAAACAACAGCAGCTGCAGCATCTGATCTTTCAAGTTTGATCATTTTAAATATTTTTGAAGCAACAAATTATGTACCTTAGTGAAATAATATAATATAATAAATAATATAATATAATATAATATAAATTATTCACATGCTTATAATTTATTTTGCATTATTTCATCATCTCTCACCTCAGTGTCTTGAGTTGACAGTTTGGATCCTGTAGTAAATCACTGAGCTCCTTCACTCCTGATTGTCCAGGATCATTTCCTGTGAGATCCAGCTCTATCAGGTGTGAAGGGTTTGATCTCAGAGCTGAAGCCAGAGCTTTATAACCTTCTTCAGTGATACTGCAGTCTGAAAGTCTAGAACCAGAATGAAAATGTCACATTCAGATGATTAATCATTTATTCTAGAAATGACCTAAACAACGTAAATCCCTAAACACAATATGTTATTCCTTATTCAAATGAACTAAAACTTAGCTGTAAAGCAAAATCTGACTAAATTAAATCTAAATATCATTGATTTAAACAAAAAAACAAACAAAAAAAAAAAAAAAAAAAAAAAAACTTTAAATTGTTAGATGTCAATTCACTTTAGTATCTCCAGCTTACAGTCACTTTAAAGCTTTAACCTTCTGATGCTCCTCATTTGTGAGGTACACTTGTGCTCTTCATGGTCAAAAGTGACTGAACACCTGAAATATTTTTTTTTTTTTTCAGTAAAATAAATGTAATATATTTTTGTTCCATATAGTTCTGTGCAAAAATCTTTTTCCATTAGTATTTTCACAAGCTAAAAAATGGTTTATGGTCAGTTATTTCTATCTTTTGCTGTAGTGTGTCAGTAGGAAATATCAGTTTACATTTCCAAACATTCATTTTGCCATTAATTTTAATAATCCGGTCAGATTATTTGCACAAGGAGTCTGACAACAGCCAGTGCTCCACACAGAGATCTGATCTCATCATCATTCAGTTCGTCTGGAATGACATGAAGAAACAGAACAAACTGAGACAGACTAAATCCAGAAGAACTGTGGCAACATCTCAAAGATGCTTTAAGAGAGGCTTAAAGTTTTTACACATAGTTGCTTACTTTTATTAGGTTATGGATTTGGATATTTATTCAGACATTCTCAAATACTACTTTTTGTCATATTTTAAATATTTTTTGTTTGAAAAGTTGATGTAAAGTCTCAGTTTTTGCATTATTATTACTACAGTCAAACCTTAACATAGAAAAAGCATTTTTACACATAACAGCTGCTGGTTGAGAGAACGCGCCGTATTCGAATCGGGGGTTTGTGCTGTTAAGATAACGAGACGCTATGCCCCCTAAAAAGCTTCACACACAGGCCGAGGAGGTTGATGACATTAAGCGATGGCTTGATATGTTGACGGAGGAGGTTTCTGGTGTTAGACAACAGCAGAAGACCATAATGAGCCTGGTGGAGGAAGTGAAAGCCTTGAGGCAACAAAACATCGAGAAGGACAAGCGGATTATGTTGCTGGAAAACCGTGTGGCGGATCTGGAACAATATACCAGAATGAATGATATCATAGTCACCGGCTTGGAGATAAAACCACGTTCATATGCCCGGGCGGTGACGACGCTGAATGAAGGGGAGACGAGCGAGCAGGACGATACAACGGTGGAGCAACAGGTGACGGCATTCCTTCACTCAAAGGGGATTGAGTTGGATAGGAGTAACATTGAGGCATGTCATTCACTCCCACGGAGACTTAAAATGGATAGACCAGCCATAATTGTTCGCTTTGCTAATAGGAAGCATAAAACTGAGTTGTTGAAACAGGGAAGATGATTGAAGGGCACGGATGTGTATTTGAATGAACACTTGACTAAGAAAAATGCTGACATTGCCAGACAGGCCCGACTCCTCAGAAGACAGAAGAAAATACAATCAACATGGACTACAAATTGTAAAATATTTATTAAGCTGAATGGAACGCCAGAACAAGCCAAAGTGTTAGTCATTAGGCAGTTGGAGGAGCTGGATAAATATAAATGAGTTAAATGAGAGCAAGGTAATGCAGTAAACCCAGTAGTCAATAAAAATAAACAGAATCAAAAATTACAACTATGTCAAGTCCAGAAGATAAGCAGTCGTTTACATCTGGACTAGATACTTTTGCATATACAGAGTATAAAATGCAGGATATTGAAAATAACATCGATCCTGTAAACAATTTATTTATGAATATTAAAAACAGCTGTACTTATTATACAGATGAGCAATTCAATATAACTTTCCAATCAGAACGTAATATATCAATTATCCACTTTAATAGTAGAAGTTTATATGCCAACTTCCAGAGTATTATAGAATATTTGAGACAATTTAAGAATCATTTCAATATCATAGCAATATCGGAGACTTGGATTAATACTGAGAAAGGTGTGGATTTTGTGATTGATGGTTATGAATTAAATTATAAAAATAGAATGAATAGAAGTGCAGGAGGAGTGATGATATATGTGGACAACAGAATGAAGTATAAGGTGGTGGAGAACATGACAGAAGTCGTTGACGATTTGTTAGAATGTATTACTGTTGAAATTTGTATGGAAAGGACAAAAAATATTATAGTGAGTTGTATATATAGAACTCCTGGTTCAAATATTGAAATATTTAACGAGTGGATAGAAAAAAAGTGTTTATATGTGGAGATTTTAATATCGATTTACTGAATCCAAAACTGCATAAAAGGACAGAAGATTTCATAAATATAATGTATAGTATGGGTTTATATCAAACAATCACCAGACCAAGTAGAATCACGTCATAGCGCTACATTGATAGACAATATATTTACAATATTTTTTTTTTTTTTCCATCTCAAAAATATATCTAAACTACGACCTATGCTATCAATGTCAAATGCTGAAACATTAATTCATGCGTTTATGACCTCACAGTTAGATTATTGTAATGCTTTATTGGGTGGTTGTTCTGCTCGCTTAATAAACAAACTCCAGCTGGTCCAAAATGCAGCAGCTAGAGTTCTTACTAGAACCAAAAAGTATGATCATATTAGCCCGGTTCTGTCTACACTGCACTGGCTCCCTATTAAACATCGTATAGATTTTAAAATCTTGCTAATTACTTATAAAGCCCTGAATGGTTTAGCTCCTCAGTACCTGAGTGAGCTCTTATCGCATTATAGTCCCTCACGTCCGCTGCGTTCTCAAAACTCTGGCAATTTGATAATACCGAGAATATCAAAATCAACCGCGGGCGGCAGATCATTTTCTTATCTAGGGCCCAAACTCTGGAACAATCTACCCTACAATGTTCGGGACGCAGACACACTCTGTCAGTTTAAATCTAGATTAAAGACCCATCTCTTTAACCTTGCTTACACATAACAAATCCACATTCTTATAATTCAAATCCGTTAAAGGATTGTTAGGCTGCACTAATTAGGTCAACCGGAACCGGGAACACTTCCCATAACACCCGATGTACTCGGTGCATCGTCAGAAGAATGGCATCTACGCTAATATTAGTCCGTTTCTCTCTTATTCCGAGGTCACATTAACCACCAGATCCAGTCCGTATCCAGATCAGACGGTCACTGCAGTCCCCCGGATCCAGTCCGAACCCAGCCCAGATGGTGGATCAGCACCTAGAGACGACCTCTACAGCACTGAATGTCAGCGGAGTCCACATCAACTAGATGAGCCCCAGAGACGGATCCACATTAAAGACCACATCACCTAGACGGCTGTCGGCACAAGACCACGGGAACTTTGGCCAGAGGAGAACTGGCCCCCCGACTGAGCCTGGTTTCTCCCAAGGTTTTTTTCTCCATTTGTCACCGATGGAGTTTTGGTTCCTTGCCGCTGTCGCCTCTGGCTTGCTTAGTTGGGGACACTTTCTCTTAACACAATATTGCATTTTATTTTATTGTTTTTGATTAACTACCTTTACCTATAATGTGAGTGTTTAATGTTGCCTTTGGCATTGTTGATGTACTGTTTCCTATTTAATACTGTACAGCCGCCTTGTCACAATTCTGTATTGTTAAAGGCGGTATATAAATAAAGGTGACTTGACTTGACTTGACAAATATTATGGAAAATAACATAGAAAGTGGGTTACTATATAGTGATATTAGTGATCATTTACCTGTTTTTATTGTCTACCACTGTAAGCATAGGAATCTTAAAGAAAAAATTAAGTTCAAATATAAAAGAATAAGATCCTTAGAAAATATAAATGCATTTAAGAATAAATTACTTAAACAAAATAGTATACAAAGAAGATGATGTTGATAAAGCATATAATGGATTCTTAAAGATTTTTACATCATTGTATGAAAAAAAAAAAAAATGTCCTGTTAAACAATACATTGATACAAAAATGCAAAGAAATAGTCCATGGATTACGAAGGGTTTATTAAATGCTTGTAAGAAGAAAAATACACTTTATAGACAATTCATCAACTCTCATACTCCAGAAGCAGAGAATAAATATAAAAAGTATAAAAATAAATTAATTAATATTATGAGAATATGTAAGAAGGAATACTATAATAAAAAAAAAAAATTGATTATAATAAAAATAATATTAAAGGTTTATGGAATGTATTAAATAATATTATTAGAAATGGAGTCAAGAATAATATATGTTACCCAGAGTATTATATTGATAATGATAGCACAATAAATAATAGGGAAGATGTGGTTAATGGATTCAATAAATTCTTTGTAAACGTGGGACCAGATTTGGTAAAAACAATAGATGACTCAATAGAAGAGGTGGATGATTTTTTGGATCGAAATTCAAGCTCTATTTTTCTTAGAGCAGTGGATCGAGAGGAGATAATAGATAGTGTAAGAAAATGTAAAAGTAAATCCTCTCTTGACTGGAATAATATTGATATGATTATAAAAACTTATTGAAGAGATTGTAGATCCATTAACTTACATCTTTAATTTGTCTTTTCAATCTGGTAAATTTCCAAATAAAATGAAAGTTGCAAAAATAACACCATTATATAAAAACGGGGATAGACATTACTTTACAAATTATAGACCTGTTTCTATACTCCCCCAGTTCTCCAAAGTTCTTGAAAAAGTTTTTATAGAAAGACTTGATAATTTTATTCACATAATCTTCTAGTTGAAAGTCAATATGGATTTCGGACAAATAGATCAACAACTTTAGCACTAATGGAATTAATTGAGGAAATTACAAATGATATAGATGAAAAGAAACATGTAGTAGGAATTTTCATAGATTTAAAGAAAGCTTTTGATACCATAAATCACAATATTTTATTACAAAAACTAGAGAGATGTGGTATTAGAGGGGTGGGTTTGGACTGGGTGAGTAGTTATCTGACAAACAGGAAACAGTTTGTAGAAATTGGTGAACATAAATCTGTATATATGAACATAACTTGTGGTGTACCTCAAGGATCAGTTTTAGGTCCAAAACTGTTTATAATGTATATTAATGATATGTGTAGAGCAGGGATCCTCAAATCTGGCCCATGAGATCCACTTTCCTGCAGAGTTTAGCTCTAACCCCAATCAAACACACCTGAACATGCTAATCAGTGTCTTCAGGATCATTAGAAAATCACAGGTAGGGGAGTTTGATCAGGGTTGGAGCTAAACTCTGCAGCGCATTGGACCTCCAGGGTAAGATTTGAGGAACCCTGGTGTAGAGTATCAAATAAACAAAAATTTATTCTACTTGCAGATTATACAAATATTTTTTTTGTTCTGGTGATAATTTACAACAGCTTTTGAAGGTGATGACAATTGAAACGAATAAATAAATAAAAAATGTTTGATGTAAATACATGGTTATTAAATACAAGTAAAACTAAGATTGTTATTTGGAAGATATAAAACAAATCCTCAAATTGGATTGAAAATTGATAATAAAAATATAGAAAGAGTATATGAAAATAAATTTCTTGGTGTAATTTTAGATTATAAGTTATGTTGGAAACCTCAAATAAAGTATGTTAAAGCAAAATTGGCTAAGACTATAGCTATTTTGAATAAAGCAAGATATATTTTGGACAATAGATCAATGCATATTTTGTATAATACATTTATATTACCGTATTTGAGTTCTTGTGTAGAGATCTGAGGAAATACCTACAAAAGCAATTTACAATCGATATGTATATTACAAATGTTACGAACCCCGTTTTAAAATGCTCGTAGGGAAGGGGTTAAGCAACATAACAAGGACACGTGAGACCACAGATATCAATTCAGCTTTTTATTAACAGATCTAGTCGGCTCACGTGCCACTTTCGGCAACAGGCAACATACACATTTAATCGTTAATTTAAAAAACACAACACGAAGGAATAAACATAGCAAAAACAAACAAATTAACAGATCAACCAGAAAACAAAACAACAAACAAACAGACCGCTTATCGGAGGCTGACTTGCATCAAGACGCGCACGAAGCTCGCGGGATACAGTGCTTCGTAAAAGGTAGCTGAACAGAGCTTCAAAACGAGTGCGAGTCATGCTCTCAGCCGAGCCAGGAATTCACTGTTCTGAACACACGCTGGAAACAGAGAGAGGCAACACCATCTTGATTCCCCCTCATATCCAATTCAGCGCTCACTAAACAGGCCACAGGTGTAACGGGGCGGAGCTCAACCTCGAGAAGACAGGAGATAACCAAATTAATACAAAGAAAACGTATACAAACACAAAATAAGGACGAAGTAACTTTGACCGTAACACCTCCCCCCTAAAAACAGAAGCAGTTTTGTTATTTTCCCCTTAAACTTTTAAAAGGGTAAAGAGGAAAAACTGCTTCGGAGAAGAACAAAATTAACACCGTGATAAAGCATCCGCCACCACATTTTCAGATCCCTTTTTGTGTTGAATTTTCAAATTGTATGGCTGCACCATTAGTGCCCATCGCATCAAGCGTTGGTTGTGATTGTACATTTTACTCAAAAAAACTAACGGGTTATGGTCCGTGTAGACCGTAACAGGAAACATACTGCCCCCTACATAAACATCAAAGTGTCTTAATGCCAATAAAAGTGATAACGTTTCTTTCTCAATGGTCGAATAGTTTAACTGGTGACGGTTAAACTTAACAGAGAAATAAGAAACAGGATGGAGTAACCCGTCAGCACCCTCCTGTAGAAGGACAGCTCCCCCTCCAACGGCACTAGCATCAACCTCCAATTGAAACGCACAGGATACCTCTGGAGCAGAGAGAACAGGAGCACTACAAAGAAGAGATTTGGCAGACAAAAATGCCTGGTGGCAGTCATTAGTCCAATTAAAATCAACTTTCGGACTACACAGTCTTGTCAATGGTGCAACGACACTTGAGAAATTCTTGCAAAAACAACGGTAGTATCCCACCATACCAAGGAACCTACGCAGTTCTCGCCTCGTAGTAGGGATCGGATATTCGAGGACAGCAGCGATTTTTGCGTCCAACGGTCTTACTTGACCGTTCCCCACCTGTTTCCCTAGGTAAGTAACCGAAGCTTTAGCAAATTCGCACTTTTTAAGATTCAATGTAAGGGACGCAGCGGATAAACGACGGAACACTTCATATAGAGACAGCAAATGCTCATCCCAAGTAGACGAAAAGATGACTACATCATCTAAATAAATATTACAATTCGGAACATCACCTAAAACTAAAGACATCAAGCGCTGAAATGTCGCGGGCGCGTTCCGTAAACCGAATGCCATACGCGTATATTGAAGAAATGAATCTGGTGTAACAAACGCGGATATCTCAGACGCACGCTCTGTTAATGGCACTTGCCAATAACCTTTTAAAAGATCCAATTTCGTAATATACTTTGCGGTACCAAGACTATCAATACAATCGTCGATACGCGGCAGAGGGAAAGCATCTGGTACGGTGACGGAATTAACCTTTCTAAAATCAGTGCAGAAACGAAAAGACCCATCGGCCTTTGGCACTAAAACGCAGGGGGAACTCCAAGGGCTACTGCTAGGAACCGCAAAGCCATTTTCCAGAAGATACGTCACTTCATGCTTCATTGCTTCTCTTTTACTTACTGGACAACGGTAGGCATGTTGTTTAATAGGCAATGTGCTACCGACATTAATGTCATGCGTGATAACAGAAGTACCGGGAGGAACGTCGTTGAACAGGTTAGGAAAACTCTTCAACAATTTCTGTATGTCCTGCTGCTGTTCAGTGGACAAATAAGAAAGTTGAGAGGGGAGTGTTAATAAAGCCTCAGAGTTTTTCAGACAACCGCCACTTAAGACTTCCATCGACACATTTAATCCATCATCGCTGTCCTGCGTAGGCAAAATATGAGTAAGCAATGAAACGCGCTCTCTTGCTTCAGTCGCTAAATCACATACGGAAACATTAGTAGTCTCCCCCTCATCCATTACATCACGAGATACATACCGCTTTAGCATGTTTACGTGACATAAGCGAGTTTTTCTTCGCCGTTCTGGAGTATGGATTATATAACCAGTCTCACCTACTTTACTTTGAATCACGTAGGGACCGGAAAATCGCGCCGTGAATGCCGACCCAGGAGCAGGAATTAATACCAGAACTTTCTCTCCTGGCAGGAAGTTACGCACAACTGCTTTTTGATCATAACAACGTTTCATTTTCATTTGAGAAAGAGAAAGAGCTTCTTTAGCAAAAGTGCAAGCTTTACGCGCCCGTTCGCGAATACGAGAGACTAGATCAATTACATTAGTCTTCTCGGAAGGGCTTGTACAGAGAAGTTCCTCTTTTAACATTTTCAAAGGACCGCGAACATTATGGCCAAAGACCAATTCTGAAGGGCTAAACCCCAGCGAGTCCTGTCGCGCTTCACGCACAGCAAATAACACAAAGGGAACTCCATCGTCCCATTCGTTCCCGGTCTCGATGCAGTATTTACGGAGTACAGATTTCAAAGTTTGATGCCAGCGTTCCAGAGCCCCTTGGGATTCTGGATGTTGTGCACTAGACACAACGTGAGAAACTCCTAGCGCTTTTAACGAACTGCGGAATACTCGAGACATGAAATTTGAACCTTGATCTGTTTGAACAGTTCTTGGTAACCCAAAGGTTGTGAAGAATTTCGTGAGAGCTTTCGTGACAGACTTAGCAGTTATATTCCTTAAAGGAATTGCTTCTGGAAAACGAGTGGACACGCACATAATCGTCAACAAATATTGACACCCAGACTTAGCACGAGGGAGTGGTCCCACACAATCCACCAAAACGCGTTCAAAGGGTTCTCCCACAGCAGGTATCGGACAGAGAGGGGCAGGTGGCACAACCTGATTTGGCTTTCCTCCCATCTGACAGACATGACAGGTTTTACAATACTTAGCAACATCGGTTCTTAACCCTGGCCAAAAGAAATACTGGAGCACCCGATTATAGGTTTTATTAATCCCCAGGTGTCCAGACCAAGGATGATCATGAGCCAAGTTTAATACAGACTGTCGGAATTTTGAAGGAACCACAATTTGATGTACCACATCCCACTCATCTGCCTGCTCGGTGCTCAATGTTCTACCCCATTTGCGCATTAACACGGAGTCTTTCCAATAAAAATTGTGATTACACGGCGTCAGTGAACCTTTTTCAGCACTCACACGACATTTCTCCAAAGTTGGGTCACTTTTCTGCGCATCAATCAAGGCTTTGCGTGAAATTGACACATCAGTGACAAGATTAAAACTAACAGAAGGATGAGGATTCGATGTAGCCGCATCCGCCGATTCTGGAGAAAATTCATTCCCTAGAATATCTGAAAAGATTGAATCATTAAGACAATGTTCTTGGGAATCACATTTTGCTTGGGCTCGAGTTGTCACGGCGCTACTCGAAAACACATCTGGCAAAGTTTCAACAAATGCATCAGGCTGCATTTCAGCCACAGGAAGATTCGTCACTTGTACAGCGGGCAAGACTTTACCGCCAGCAATATCATTCCCCATGATGAAATCTACTCCCTTCACAGGTAAAGAGGGACGAACTGCAACCTCAAAACACCCAGATGCCAATTCAGAAGTTACCCATACTCGATGAAGAGGAACGGTTACGTACCCCATTTCAATACCCTGTACAATAGTGCTGGTTTCGCACGCAGAGTTCTTACAAAAATCCAAAGTGCTCGCTAAAATAAAAGACTGCGATCCTCCAGTGTCACGTAAAATTCGAACAGGTTTTCTACCATTATTTCCATTAGTCAATGAAACACATCCATCGAACACAAAAGGCTGAAAACACAAATCAGGTGCAGGGATAGTAAAAGGTGAAGGTAATGTTTGTACTAAAACGGAACCTCGAGCCTGAACAGACAATGATTCTTGTCGCTCTTGTTTTCGTTTTAGACAACGACATTCTGCCTTCACATGCCCGATTTTATGACAATAGGAACACTCCTTACGCGATTTTAGAGTGGAAGGAACCCATTTGGTTTTATGATCGGAGAAACTCTCATTGTCTAACGGTACATCATTGTCACTCACACGCTTAAACACAGTCTTGTGCAACAACGTATACTCATCTGCTAACACAGCAGCTTGTTGCACAGTATTGACTTTTTGTTCGTTTAGATACAACGCAGTACGTTCAGTGACACAGTTTTTAAATTCCTCAATCAACATAAGCTCCCTCAATGAATTAAAGTCCGTAACCTTACACGCTTTTATCCAGCGATCAAACAATATGCCCTTTTCACGAACAAACTCGACGTAAGTTTGAGACGCTAACTTCTTCGTGTTACGAAAACGTTGCCGGTAATGCTCAGGAACTAACTCATACGCCCGTAAAATGGCAATTTTCACCGCCTCATATTGAACGCTCTCTTCCAGCGAAAGAGACGCACATACTTCTTGTGCCTTACCTGTCAGTTTACATTGTAACATTAAAGCCCAAACCTCATTTGGCCACTTCAGAGCGCTCGCAATACGTTCAAAAGCTTGAAAATACGCTTCAATTTCTTTTTCACGGAAAACCGGAACAAGAGCAATATTTTTGGCCACATCAAAATGAGTTAACGGAACAGTTACAGACTCGGACTCATTACCAGCCAGCACAGAATTACTAGAAGCAATACCCAAATTTGACGGTCCAACAACGATCTCAGAGCCACCATTCAAATTAGCAGAGGTTTTAAGAATCGATTGTTTAGGTGGATCACGAGCAGCTTGTAACTCCAACTGCTTCAATCGCACTTTTGTATCAGCATCAATTCGGTACATTTCGATCTGATGTTTTAAATCGTCTTGTCTTGCTTGAGCACGGTCTTGAGTCTCCAATTGTAAACGAGCTAACCGGAGCTTTAAACGCCAATCAGTACGGAACTCAGGCGATGCCTCTGAAGAAAGTGAAACAGGCTCAAATTTAGGCATGGAAAAAGGTGGACCTACCTCCCCACCAGGGACAGTAACTGGAGTAACTTGATCACCGACAGGCCCTCGTGAAGATGAACTTTCCGCAAAGTCAACAGCTAGTTCAGCTGCCGGCGTAGAAACAGCCTCCATAGCAGAAAATACTCCTTTATCAATCAAAGCAGACATTAAACAAGCTTTTATCTCAGCTTTACGTTGTGTTTTAGAAATCGAAATTTCATAGTGTTGGGCAATCAGAACTAAATCATTTTTCCGACATACCTCTAACCCCTCAACACTAGGTTGATCTATAAACTGATTTAGATCAAATGTTGCCATAATAAAACAAAACAAATGAGTAAATAATCAGTAAAAATCCACACACACTCCGGTCCTACCTACCCAGAAAACTAACTACATCTAGCTAGTCTTCAGAGGGTACCGATTGAGAGATTGCTCTCTCCCCCGGAATACCTCCAAACACAACAAACTAAAATAATAAACAAAAACAATAAACAGCAAACCGTAGTCAGAGCTGGCGCTAAGCACAGCCCTGCCGGCTTACTCTAACTAACCGGAGAATGCGTGGCCATTTGGACATGTAAGTTAATTACAACGAATTATCGGGAAACAACAATAACTAAACATTAAAACAAAGTTATTGTGATCCCGGACGAGCCCCCATTTATGTTACGAACCCCGTTTTAAAATGCTCGTAGGGAAGGGGTTAAGCAACATAACAAGGACACGTGAGACCACAGATATCAATTCAGCTTTTTATTAACAGATCTAGTCGGCTCACGTGCCACTTTCGGCAACAGGCAACATACACATTTAATCGTTAATTTAAAAAACACAACACGAAGGAATAAACATAGCAAAAACAAACAAATTAACAGATCAACCAGAAAACAAAACAACAAACAAACAGACCGCTTATCGGAGGCTGACTTGCATCAAGACGCGCACGAAGCTCGCGGGATACAGTGCTTCGTAAAAGGTAGCTGAACAGAGCTTCAAAACGAGTGCGAGTCATGCTCTCAGCCGAGCCAGGAATTCACTGTTCTGAACACACGCTGGAAACAGAGAGAGGCAACACCATCTTGATTCCCCCTCATATCCAATTCAGCGCTCACTAAACAGGCCACAGGTGTAACGGGGCGGAGCTCAACCTCGAGAAGACAGGAGATAACCAAATTAATACAAAGAAAACGTATACAAACACAAAATAAGGACGAAGTAACTTTGACAAAAAATGTTAAAATAAGAACAACTTTAAAAAGTATGTGTATCTCTGTCTGTGGGGTGCAGCTGTGGAATGGGTTGGAGCATGTGTTAAAGCAATGAATATTAAACA
>NW_026127538.1:158939-185750 GCF_022985175.1 Labeo rohita
AACAATTTTAACAGCCGAGTGTAAACGAGAATTGAGTGCAATGAATTATATTTATACACCATGCATATACATCGATGGTAGAAACAGAATAAACGTCTCCACACTGAACAGCCTACTGTTTATTTCAGTAAATGGAGCAGGGGTTGTCTCATTCCCTGATGATCCTTGCACCGGAAAGTAGAAAAAAAAACACAGAAGTGTGTCATCAAAGCAGAGTGTTTAGTCTGACAAATAAGCATAAACAAAAAATATTTGTTGTAGCCATTTAAGAAAGTGTTTTTATTTTATTTGTGTTTAAATATTATTTGTTTGTGTTTTCTTTAGTTTAATTTGTTAATTAAGAAAGAAACTTGTAAGCGTCATAAAATTGGACGGCAGTACGCCGGAAGAAAGGGAGTGGGACAGATATAATTTTTTGGCTTGATGTTTTGGTCTTTTGTCTCGGCCGCGGAAGCATGGCAGCGGGCTTTGTCTTGAATGCACTTCAAACCTTTTGTTTTTCGTAGAATCCCTTCTTTTTCATTTGTTATAATTTGTATCTTAACTTTAATATAATTCTGTTGGTAAATTATCTTTCGAATAAAACCAGAATGCTGAATAAACATTTCTTGGAATGAAGTGCGTTCAAGACAAAGCCGCTGCCATGCTTCTGCGGCCGAGACAAAAGACCAAAACGCTATTTATATTTTATGTTCACAGCACTGTAGAGCACAGCTATACAGTTAATTTCACTTTATTTGAGTAATTAAAAAGGATTTGTTCATGAATGAAAGCGTTTCAAAACATCCCCCCTCTGGTTTTTCCACAAATCACACCCTGGGTATAATGTACATCCAGCTCTCCAGGACATCCAGTTGTTATCACAGAATAAACCGACAGGTTGATCAGGACTTGTATCATCCTGAAGGGGTTTATTCTGTGATAACAACCGGCTGGATGTGCATCATCCCACTTATTATATTGTTTCTTGCCTCATAAGTGAATGATTAGACACAAATTATTGATTTGAATTGAAATATTTTTTAGCTCTTTAAATGCAAAGCTTCCACAAAGAAAAACAGTTCCTAACAAACTACTGTGAACCTGGAAGTTCAGACAAGACGGACATTGAAGACATAATGTACAGTCGCTGTATGAATGTATATAAAACTGTTTGTACACAGCAGATGTTTTCCAGATGAAGTGATCTTTAACAGAACGTACGTGTGCTATCTGGGGTTGTATCATTAATTACACATCTTTTCACCACATAAATAAAGATGAGGACATACAATGTTATTTGAGAAGAAAACCTTTTAAAAAGACAAACCCTGTGTCAGAAATCACCCCCATACGCTTAAATAGGGCACTTTTTGAGTTGACAGACATTTTTGGTGGTGTCCAAAACCGTAGTGGACATTATCGAGTGCACTCATTCAATCCCACAATGCACAGCAGCAACTATGTACAAATGACAGTGATTTATGCTCAATGGATAGAGAAATGCTTGCCACAGAGTACAGCGTAATACAATACAGATATAAATGAATTGTAAATTGATTATTAAATTGTTTAATTAGGTTTATACATAATTTCCATGACAGAGTTGAAGATAAATCCTTTCATACTGGAGCTGCCAGTTTCAAATGATTATTAAACAGCAGCACAAACTATGCAAAAGTGTCAGTCCTTCCAGTGACTCAGTGTCTGAATTCACTCACTCGTTTTCATTCACTCCTTCAACTGAACTGTATTAGTGGTCTAATGTAGGGAATAGTGAATGAGGGTATTTGGATTCAGTTAAACACTTCTCATCAATTAACAACAACTTTAACAACAAGACATTCTAACAATGTATCCACAAGTCTACTATTAACAGGAATCTCCTCCGGTTTGGTTTGACAGTAAATACAGTCAGTAACTGAGACACAAGCTAATAGCAGTTGTGTTTGAATGAATCGAGTGAGAGCGCGGTGGTGTGATACGAGAGAAGTAAAAGAAACGCCGGACTCAAATACCCGTATGACTGTGTGTTATTCTGTGTTGCTAATGACAACGGTTGTTATCAGGGAATAACACACCTCAGAATGTCACGACTGACCAATCAGAATCGAGTATTCCAGGAGCTGTGCAATAATTTCAGTTATTTACTGAGACCAATACAAACATGTTTAAACTAGAGGACAAACAGCTTTAACTAGTGGAACATTTCACTGAAAGATTTTTGTTTTAAGGCAAAATCACATTTGTATTTGTTCCTTGTCATTTATTATATTTGACAAACTCATTAGTATGTGTTTCACTTTATTTTGACTCAATAGAGACACAGATTGAAATTCATGTGCTAAATGTATTATATTTAAAACACAAATACTGTTTTATAAATATGTATTCAAAATCAGGTATAATCAGTAATTAATCTGATTACAGGATTTTAATGTAACTTTTTACTCATGAAAAAAAAAAAAAAAAAAAAAAAAAAAAAAACCTGATTTGAAATACAGTAACTAATTTCTACTTTGTTCCACCTGAACTCTGATTATCTTCTCAAAAGTCCACCTGATCAGTGTTCCACCTTACAGTGTAGATAATCAGAAAAAGATGGTAAATGCTGTATATCATAATTTGAAGTGGTCTTGAGAGGAGCAGTAAACATCAGGTGAGGATCCACAGAAGAGCTTCACTACTGTGTCTATGAGGAGAAAGAAATGTGTGATAAATGTGTGAATGTGATCCATACAGGTGAAGAGACTCAGACTTTACAATCAAATAATGCAGCATGTGTGTTAGAAACATGTGATATTGAATGATTAATGTTGCTTTAGTATTCAAGTGATCATTTTGTTTAATTTAAAGCTGGAACAGAGGAGGAAGAAGCTCAGATGAGTCTGTCTGGCTCTTCAGTTTAATAATATTTGTATTAAAATCATCCATAATGATTCAAATGTTTAAATGTGATTGTCAAGTGCAGCACTTAAATGTATAAAAAAAGATATAAAGCAAATCTACAATGTGAAATGTTCATGTTACTTAATACATTTTCATTCTCTGATCTATACTTGTTACATTTTATACACATTGTTATTCTATTTAATTTTATATTAAGTTAACTATGTGTCTGTCTGTTGCTAATGTACAGATGCACAATCACAAATCCTCCCATTACAACAAAGAAAGCAGAAACACAATGTAAATAAAAAATGGATTGTGCAGTTTTGACAGATCAGTTGATTAAAACAGGAGTTTTCACACACAGTGAGTTTGTGCTGAACTGACTGACAGCTTCAGTGATTATAAATGCTGTGCACATAAATACCTCAGTGTGAGTATAGATGCATATGAATGAACTTTGACACTGAAAACATTAAACCATTTGTAAATGTCAGAGACATGTTTTTCACAGACTTGTGCACATTTGTTTCTGTTATAAATGTAAATCAATTAAAGTTTATTCATTGTTTAAAAATACTTGATTACAAAGTGTATGAAAGTAATATTCAAGGTCATAAATAGGGAATGTGCACCCTTCAAATGTTTAAAGTTAAGGTCTCTTTAAGAAAGAGTCGCGATTGAAGTGTAACAGATCATGTTTATGTTAAGTGGAGCGCAGGACCATTGCATTATGGGTCAAACTAACATGAAGGCAAAGAGAAACACAGATGTTACACAGCCTGATACAGAGTTAATTAATCTGCATGGTCTAAGAGGGTGCATGCGGTAAATTCATGTTCAAGTCTGTTGCATTTTGTGTATAATGTGGTTTTATATCAGTTTATGTGAACGATGTTATGTGTAAAGAGTGATGTTATCGGATTCGGATATGTCGCACATGTTCATATGCATATCAGCGGACATTTGAATAAGAGACTGTGAAAAAGGACTCACAAACAAGGATTTTTTAAACTCTGCTATGCTTTGCTTCACAGAAACCTGGCTAAATGGAGCCATTCCGGACAGTGCGCTTCATCTAACGGGCTTCCAGCTGATCAGAGCGGACAGCGTCACCACGTCGTCGAGGAAAACGAAAGGCGGTGAATTATGTTTTTATATCAATGAAGGCTGGTGTACAGACGTGACCGTTTTAAAGATGTGCTGCCCAAACTTGAAAGCTGTCTTTATTAACTGTAAGCCTTTTCATTCACCGTGGGAGTTTTCCTCGTTTATTCTGGTGAGTGTGTACATTCCTCCTGACGCGTGTGTAAGCGCGGCACTAGAACTGCTGGCCGATCAGATCACGCACACAGAGAGCGTTATCCGGACTCTTTCATTATCGTTCTCTGTGATTTTAATAAAGCTCATCTCACCCACAAACTGCCTAACTATAGACAGCACATCACATGCCCCACCAGAGACAGTAATATACTGGACCATTGCTACAGTGTTTTAAAGATTGCATACCACTCTGTCCCCCGTGCAGCGCTGGGACTCTCTGATCACTGTTTAGTTCATCTTCTACCAGCCTACAGGCAGAAACTTAAATCTGCTGTAGTAAGAACTGTAAAGAGATGGACTGAGCGGGATTTACAAGCCTGCTTCGAACTTATTGATTGGAGTGTTTTTGAGGATGCAGCTAGTGATCTGGATGAGCTCACTGACACTGTAACATCCTACATCAGTTTCTGTGAGGACATGTGTGTACCCACCAGGACTTATTTAACATTTAACAACGACAAACCTTGGTTCAGTGCAAAACTCAAACAGCTTCACCAGGCCAAAGAGGACGCCTACAGGAATGGGGACAAAGCCTTGTACAAACAGGCCAAATACACACTGAATAGGGAGATAAGAGTGGCTAAGTTAAACTACTCTGGAAAGCTAAAAAAACAGCTTTTAAGCAATGACTCGAAATCAGTGTGTGAAATGGCCTGAAAGCCATCACCAGCTACAAGAGCCCATCCCCAGCACTGAGGCCAATCAACAACTGGCTGATGACCTGAATGAGTTTTACTGCAGGTTTGAAAAACAAAAGACTGGTCTGACACGCTGCACCCACCCCAACTGTCCCGAAACACAGCCATCAACACCTTCCCCCTTCCTCCACCCTACTATTTCTAAGCCTGCCCTTAAGATCTGTGAAAGTGATGTTTGCAAAGTCTTCAGGAAGCAGAAGACAAGGAAAGCTAAAGGCCCAGATGGTGTCTTTCCAGCCTGCCTTAAAGCCTGTGCTGTCCAGCTATCATCCATCTTCACATTGATCTTAAACAGATCCCTGGAGCTGTGTATAGTCCCATCCTGCTTCAAATGTTCCACCATCATCCCTGTACCCAAGAAACCAAAAATCACAGGACGTAATAACTACAGACCTGTTGCTTTAACATCTGTGGTCATGAAGTCATTCGAGACACTGCTGTTGGCCTACTTGAAGGACATTACTGGACCCTTCCTGACCGACAGGCAGCAGCTAGTGAGGCTGGGAAAACTCACATCCAGCACCTGCACTATCAGCACTGGAGCTTCCCAGGGCTGCGTTCTCTCCCCACTGCTCTTTTCCCTCTACACAAATGACTGCACCTCTAAAGACCCCTCCGTCAAACTTCTGAAGTTTGCAGATGACACTATGGTCATCGGTCTCGTTCAGGATGGCGACGAATCTGCTTACAGACAGGAGGTTGAACAGCTGTCTGTCTGGTGCAGTCACAAAAACATGGAGCTCAACACGCTCAAAACTGTAGAGATGACAGTGGACTTCAGGAGCAACCCCCCTGCACTCACCCCTCTCACCATCATGGACAGCACTGTGGCTGCAGTGGGTTCATTCAAGTTCCTAAAAACTAACATCTCCCAGGACCTGAAGTCCACATTGACTCCATTGTAAAAAAAAAAAAGCCCAGCAGAGGTTGTACTTCCTTTGTCAACTGAAAAAGTCAAATCTACCACAGGCACTGATGACACAGTTTTACTCAGCTGTCATTAAGTCACTTCTGTGCTCTTCTATAACTGTTTGGTTTGGGGCAACCAGTAAATCACATATAAGAAGACTGCAACGGACTGTTAGGACAGCAGAAAGGATCATTGGTATTCACCTGCCCAACCTTCAAGACTTGTACAACTCCAGAGTGAAGAAACGGGCAGGAAACATCATCCAAGACCCTTCTCACCCCAGACACAACCTGTTTGCACTTCTCTCCTCTCCAGACGCTACAGATCCCTGAGCACTAGAACATCTATGCATAAAAACATTTTTTTTCCCAAATGCCATCTCCAGCTTAAACTGCTAAAACATTAATCATTACCTGGGTTCTACAATTCATTCTGTATTTTTTCTCCATTCTAATTATTGTCTCTTTCTGTAGTATTATTATGTAAATACTCATGCACATCTCTTATTTATACAGCTGTATATAGAGTAAATAATGCACAACAAATTCCTTGTGTGTTTGTGCACACCTGGCAAATAAAGCTAATTCTGATTCTGCTTCTGCTTTGAATCAGCTGATTGAAGCATGTGGAAACAGATTCCATGTGTTCAATAATAAAGAGACTGAAGACCAAACACAGGTGACTGATCTACTGCAGAAGATAGACAACATGGTGAAAGCAAACGGAGGGAGTTACTACTCATGTAAGATGTTCAGAGAGATGGAAAGACAAATACAATAACATCAAAAGAAAATACTGATGGAGAAAGTGAAGCAACTGAACAGAAAAAGAACTGATGAACAAATATAAAGAAGAGAAAAAGAAGATGAAGAGTAAGAGAAAAGAAGAATTTATTGCGAGAGAACGATATATAAGATATAATAAAGAAAAAGAGGAACAAGGGAGAGAGATAGGAGGGGAGCTAAAGAGAGAACGAGAGGAATGGTTGAGACAGAAACAAGAACCAAGGCAAATAACAGAAGAAGAGGACGAGTGGACAGAGATAGAAAAGCTAAGACGAGAGAGAAAAAGAAGACTGAGAGTAAAACAAGAGAGAAAAAGAATAAAGATGATGATGGTTAAAGAAAGACAGAAGTGTGACAAAGGGAGAAAGAGTAGAGAAGAGGAATGTGTGGAAGAACAACGTGAAAGAGACATTACACTACATACAAGAACTCCTGTTGCTCAGGACACAAATAGTAAGTCAAAACAATACTAAATTCAAATTGAATTAGCAAAAAAATAATATTTTGGCATAAACTATACTTTTCTTTCCTTATACTTTGTTTTTTATCAGTTTATGTGGTTGAAATATTGTTGAGGAAATATTTCACTGGTTTAGAATCATCAGTCACACAAGCAGCATTTCGGGGTTAAGATCAGATTATTTTACAATGTAGCACCAGCTGAAACCACAGATAAATTAATTTGTAAACATGTTAACCAGAGACTTAAGATGACTCAGACTCATCGCCTTCATAATGACGTCAGTAAAGAATGACTTGGTGGGACTTATAAAGAATAAGTGATTAGAAATGATTATAATCTCCCTTCTATCCTGTCGGTGTCTATATCTCTCCATGGGTGTTTATGGGCAAGTAACCTAACTCCTACCCCTGAACCTAACCATCTGTCAGTATAAATCAAATCAAATCTGTTATTTGGCATTCAATGCTTTTAAAAATTAAATAAGAACAACAAAAACAATGTTAAATGAAACATTTCCTTATATTTTCTTTGACTCAATCATTTCGACTTAATTTTCTGCCATGAAACTTTTTCTGCCATTTTGAATTTTCAAAAAACCTAAGTTTTTGAACTCTTGCTTTGACTTTCACTAAAATTGGCTCAGATTATTTTCAGACCATGCCAATAAAAAATTAAGGATTTCTTGTTAATAGATGAAACTGTTTTCGTTTAGCGCATAATCGAATTTGATGGCATGATGCCTGACTGCGTCTGAGGCTGTATCCCTGCAAAGCTTTGGACATATTGACACCAAACTTTGTGACTTTGTGTGTGCCATTGTCACCTCATACTGACCACACTGCATTAATTTGATAATAGTGCCACCAATTGGTCAAAATTGATTCAGGTTCTGGTTTAAGTTCAGGCCGCTAGTTTTTTGTTGTTGTTGTTGTTGTTGTTGTTTTTCAGGTTTGAGTTTAACACTTGATGCTCAGGGTCAAATTGAATCAATTGTTGTTAATCTGTTAACTCTTTTTGTCAGTTTCAGATGATGAAGATTCACCTTCAGATTGAGCATGTCTGAGAATCTTGCTGTTTGGGAGGACAGGAAGTGGAAAGTCTGCCATAGGAAACACTATCCTTGTAGGGACAGCATCCACCATTGATGCTTCCGCCACCTGGGGGCTTAGCCCAGGCGGTCTCTCCTGCGTTGAAATTGATAAAGGAACAGCAATACCTGGTGGCACATTGATAGAGTGGTCTACAGAACGTAAAGGGAGCCTCGAAAGCGCGTCTGCATTGCGATTTACTGTACCTGGTCGGTACTTAATCTCATACTCAAATAAGGCAAGTTGAGAAACCCAGCGCTGTTCGACCGCCCCCAATTTTGCTGACTCAAGGTAACGCAATGGGTTATTATCAGTATAAACAGTCACCTTATTACCCAGGAGATATTCTCTGAACTTTTCTGTCATTGCCCATTTAAGGGCCAAAAGCTCCAGTTTCATGGAACTATAGTTAGTCATATTTCTCTCACTTGGCCTCGACTGGCAAAAGCAATAGGCCTCCGAAGCCCCCCCTGTTCTTGAGATAGTACTGCACCTAGACCTAGGTTACTGGCATCGGTCTCTAGGATAAAGGGACGAGTGAAATCAGCATATCCTAAAACGGGAGCCTAGATAAGCCGTTATTTTAAGTCACTAAAAGACTTTTTACCTGATTATAACCGCTTGCCAGATCCAATGTACTGAACAACTTGGCCCCACTAAGCGCATCCAACGTCTCCTCTATTCGAGGCAAAGGAAAAGCATCTTTACGAGTTTTTGCATTAAGTTGTCGATTGTGTACGCATAACCGAATAGAACCATCTTTCTTTTGAACTACCACTATAGGTGAGGCATACAGACTGCAACTGGGCTTTACTATACCTTGTTTAACCAATTCTTGAATATGAGTCTTAACAAGATCATACTGCGAAGGGGGCAGACGACGATAACGCTGGCGCAGGGGTACATCATCTAACAGCGGGATAGTATCCTGGAGTAAATCAGTGCAGCCCAAATCTCCATCACCATGGCTGAATACATTAGCATATTTCTCAAGTAATGCTTGAGCTTGCTGACGTTCTGAACAAGACAACGTGGGCCAAGTGAGATGGGAAAAATCAACATTAGGGTTACTCTCAACTTCAACTGACTGAACAAGGGCTATCTCCTCAGAATCGTCGTTCTGTACGTGAAACTGGACAGGGGATTTTAAAATGGGTGACTGAACTTGCACAGCCGGACCCTTCTGAACTCGAGCTGGACCCACATACCCAGTTTCCAGGGCACGTTCCCAGAGCTGAGCTCTCTGCCATACTTTCCCTGCGTGTTGACTAGAAGCCTCCTCAAATAACCTAGCCCCATGCTCCGAAAACAATTCTTGGTAACAACTGCTAATAATGTTCATTCCCAACAATCCCAGCACCTGTTCTCTCCTCGACTGGGTAGCAAGATCAGAAGAGTTTTTGACTACTAAAATGCCCATTTTGGGTAAAGTCTTACCAAGTATACCTATGGTCGTCTCTAAATACCCCAAATAAGGAATATCCAGACCATTGGCTGCTTTAAGCTTAAGCCACTGACATGGTTGCAACTGAAACTGGAGCTGAGGTTGCAAATATTGCTCATAGAATTGCTAGGTAATCGTGGTCACCATAGATCCGGTATCCAACAGGCATGCCACAGTGACCCCGCCAATCATAATGTCTACTGTTGGGCATTTACCTAAAAGTCGAAGCTCATCTACAGAGGAGTTGCCCAAAGAGTCCCCACCCGGCACATGGGCAGTGCTGCCGGGGGGCACTAGTTTTCCGATGACTGAGTAGAAGACCTAGGCCCTGCAGATACCCTTGATGTCATACTTAATTCGGTTTTACAAAATCTTGCAATATGGCCAGGTTGATTACAACGCAAGTATATAGGTCTACCATCTGGATGACAACGATACTGCTGGCTATGAACCCTAACCCTTGGAATGGAAGGTGGTGGCAAAGGGGGTCCTGAAACAGCCTGAGGAACAGAGGACTCTAAACGCTTAAGAATAATATATAACTGAGCCTGCTGTTTACGAAGGCTTTCTTTGACTTCAGTCAACTCATCTGTGGGCTTACTTAAAATGGCATTAGTACGGTGGCCGAGAGAACTCAACGCGCTGCAACTTAAGAAAACACATGCAAACAGAAAAAAACGACAACAAATTAAGAAAACATCTTCATCAGTTTGACAACACATGCGCTGCAAATCCTTGCAACGCAAACACAAATACGGAAATGCACTGCAAATTCTCATAACACAACCAAACACAGGAAGGCACTGCAATCACACAAACGCGGTGCAAATAGCACGGACCACAACGGAAATGTTTCAGGGGGACCTCAAAAAGTGACGAACCCAGCTGGGACCTGAATTTTGACCTGATTTTAACTACTAATATAGCGTTGCAGTTTTTTTTTTTTGTGAACTTTGAACGTTATATTTATTTGCGTATATTTATTTATTTATATATTTATTTGCAATTAAGTTAATAACGTTTCACAGTTAAGTGTGTAATTCATCAGATTAGTCTAATAATATCCAAAAGACCAATGAATCATATGATCAGGATGTTAAACAAAAAACTCACCTTTTAGTTCACAGACAACACATCTGACCAAAAGCCACTGAACAAATAATCAGGTCCAGATATTGAACATTTATTTTTCTATTGCCCTTATGCTATTTCATTTTGGACTGACTTTAAAATAGACATAACAAAGAAATTAAGCAAACCCCTTAATTTAGATTTTTATGATATTTTACTTTGTTTTCAAAACCCCTCTTTTTCTGATAAACAGGTTTATATTATAAATCTCTTAATTATCCTAGCAAAGTTTTATATTCACAAGTCAAAAGTAAGTTAGAAGAAACCATTATATATTACATTTTGTAACACTAATCTTAAAATTTACCTTGAAACCCTCTCTTTTCAAATTTATGTAACTGCCCTGGAATTTCCTTTTTTTTTTTTTTTGTATGTTTGTGTTCATTTTGTGTGTTTTTTCTTTCTGCTGTTATTTATTCATTTTTTTGCAGTTGAATTTGCAATTTGAAATGTGCAATGTTGCCTTGTTCTTTTGTTTCGATGATGAAACTGAATAAAAACAAAACAAAACTAAAAAAAAAATAATAATAATAATCAGGTCCCAGCTCGTCACTTTTTGAGGTCCCCCTGAAACATTTCCGTTGTGGTCCGTGCTATTTGCAGCGCGTTTGTGTTTGCAGCGCGTTTCTGTGTTTGGTTGTGTTGTGAGAATTTGCAGCGCATTTCCGTATTTGTGTTTGCGTTGCGAGGATTTGCAAAGCCTGTGTTGTCAAACTGATAAAGATGTTTTTTTTTAATTTGTTGTTTTTTTCTGTTTGAATGTGATTTCTTAAGTTGCAGCGCGTTGAGCTCCCTCGGTCACCGTACATTAGACTGTGCTGAAGGATCTGTAACATTAGTGATACTAAAAGACTAAAAGAGGTCGTTGTACACAGGGATTTTCACCCTCCTCCACCCAACGCAAGGCTTCCTTTCGGGCATCTAGAAAGCTCAGTGTGGGGTCTAATCTAACCTGACGCCGCAACTCACGACCAAGCATGTTATCTCTTACAAATTCTATAAACTGATCTCGGAGAACAGTATCAGGGTTAGCAAAACATGCTGGATCCTTCTGTTTAATAACATCCATAAGTGACATTAGAGCATGAGAATACTCTCTCAGTGATTCCCCTTCAAGTTGTCGTCGCTGGAAGAACTGCTTTTGAAGACTAATATAAGACTGCGAACACCCGTAAATGCTAATCAGGACATTAAAGATCTTTTCAGAGTCATCTCGCTCAGAAACTGGACGAAACCTTATCTCCATCCTAGCTTCGCCATCCAGTAAATCAAAAATGTCCAAAGCCTGCTCAGCAAGTAACATTGCGCGCATAGATAAATGACGTCGGGCCTCCTCGACCCAATCCTCTACTGTTAGAGAGTTCTGGGATATTTTACCAGAAAATCTAGGGCATTTGCGTTCCCTAGGTATATAAACATAACGTTCTAGGGTGCTTACAGGACTTGCTATAGACGCACCATCTGTAACACAAGCACTGGCCAAGGGGGGCTGCTGTTGCCCCATCGAAAGAACATCCGAAGAAACAGAGGATGAGCTCTGGCTTACCTCTGATCTAAGTCTTGCATTCTCTACCTGAAGTTGTTGCACCAATTCAGTAAGTGCCCTAAGCTGAGCTGCCATATCCTCATCTGCCATCCTAATGAAAAAAAACAAAAGAAAAGAAAAAAAAAAAAGAAAAACACTCAAAACAGTTTGTTCAAAAAACAAACAAACAAACAAACAAAGATGCAGTAGAAGATCGCAGTTTTCTTCAGGCTTGACCACGATGACCATCCACTGGAATCCTTGACCACTGTTCTCCCACCTTCCAAAAGGAAACAAACAATAAAAACCAATCTACATAGAAAGATTTAGGCCCAGACTGAAAAACAGAAAAAAAAAGAAGAGAAAAAAAAAAAATGGTAATAATGCCTTCAGGAGCAAGACCCTGCCGACTACGCCAAATATGATGGGGCAATTAAATTTATCTTTGTTGGAACTATCTATGACTACGCCACTCCAATTTTCTCTGGGTAGGAGATCCCAAGGTCACAAATAAGGGGGTCCCGCACGGCTATCCAATTAGATGAATGTACTCCAGGCAGAATTACTATAAATCACAATTCACTTTATTAAATACAATAGACTGTTCGTATCTGAGTTTGTTCACAAGCTGACAAGCGATGCTCATATGAGCTGGAAATACACAAGTTTAGAGCGTGACAACACTTCCAAAAATCATACCAAACACTACAATAGCAAAAAAGAGAAAAGAATACAATAAACCCAAAAGAAATTACAATCGGCTTACACAGCACACTGACTCGTACGTAAAAGAGAAAATGTAGACACTCTTGACACCCCACACTTGTGCATATGGAAGTGAATATACCCCTCTTCGGTAATCACACTGAGCAAGACTATAGGTCAAAGCTTCGCAAGCGCACAACAGAATTGTCAAATAAAAATACAAAAAAAAAAAAAAAAAAAAAAACACAAGTCATGGGCAACACTCAAAAACCAAAAATACTTCACAAAACAAAATACAAAAAAAATAAATGAAGGTGGGAAAACAATGATCAGTTGAGCTGGACTGAGAAACTCTTTACAACGTTTAGCTGATTGCACATATACACAGCTGAAGGGCTATAATCCTCACACACTTCCATAGATCGTCAACCCTCATGTGCAATATATTGTGCAGCTCGTTCAGCATTTACCCTCACTCACTAAAAAATGTTGGGTTAAAAATAACCCAACTAGTAACCCAACTATGGGTTGGTATAGCACCTTCCCAACTGTGGGTTATTTTAACCCAATGAATTGGGTTAAAATGCAGTTGGGTTAAAAGTAACCCAACAGTTGAGTTAATTATTTAGATTAATTTACATCAGTTTTTTCCCCTTTTTTTATTAATTAATTTATTTTTTTTAATAAAATTACTTAATAAAAATACATTATAACACTACTTTGTATTCAAACACATATTTTATTTAAATATGCAAAATATTTTGAAATGTAATAGTTTTAGTAAGTACAATAAATTCATACTGCAAATGTTTACAAAATAAGTGTACAAGAATGTTTAAATATATTACATTCAAAACACAAATATGCACACACAACTGACATATTTTCAAGATGTACACTGAATTCAAAACCAACAAATGTGAACATGATCTTTACTTAATATTCTAATGATTTTTGGCATGAAAGAAAAAATGATAATTCTGACCCATACAATGTAATTTTGGCTATTGCTAAAAAATATACCCATGATACTTATGACTGGTTTTGTGGTCCAAGGTCACAAATGTGTATCAATTCATATTCATTTATATCAACACATACACAAATGTGCACAAATAAAGCAAACATAACATACAAACCTTTATTAATAAAACAAACAAAAAAAAATCATACACACAAGTAATAATAATAATAAAACAAAACAAATTTGCTGGCTGCTGGACTTACTGATAATCAGTAACATAAAAAGTTTTTACTGATCACCAAATACAAAGCTTCAAAGGAGGAGGTAATGTGTTGAAAGAACTCCTGGAATATCAAAGACTGAGTGCTGCAAATGGGTGCAGGGGGCTTTGGGTAGTTGATGTCATACATGTAGAAATGTTTGAAACACAGATCCACTGCTTGTAGTAAGGTCTTCTGCTTCATTGCTTCACTGTTGAAAATGCTAAAAACCTGGGAGGAGTTCTTGGAGTTAGTGCAGCAAGCAGGTGTCATCCAGTAGCTTAAAACTATCTTCATTCACTCCTTCCTCTGTGATAAGATGAAGCAGAAGAAGAAACATTTTACAGATAAACTAGTAAACTTTTTTTTTTTTCGTAATTGTTGGAACACCTACACTACTAATCAAAAGTTTTTTAACAGTAAGATTGTTTATTTTTGAAAGAATTATTTTCTACTCGCTAAACCTGCATTTATTTGATCCAAAATACAGTAAAGGCAGTAATATTGTGAAATATTTTTACTCTTTTAAATAACTGCTTTCTATTTGAATACATTTTAAAATGTAATTGTCCAGTGTTTTCAAAGCTGAATTTTCAGCATCATTACTTGTTTTCAGTGTCACATGAACCTTCAGAAATCATTCTAATATTCTGATTTTCTACTCAAAAGACATTTATTATTATTACTGAAAACACCTGAGTAGAATTTTTGCAGGTTTCTCTGATGAATAGAATGTTCAGAAGAACAGCATTATCTGAAATAGATGTATTTTGTAACATAAATGTCTTTATCATCACTTTTGATCAATTTAAAGCATCCAAATTAAACTTAAATAAATAAATAAATAAATAAATACTGCCTCCAAGCTTTTGAATGTTACTAAAGCTTTTTATTTTAGACAAATGCTGATCTTTGAATCTTTTTATTTATCAAAGAATCCTGAAAAAAAAGACTCAACTGTTTTAAATATTGACAATAATAATAATAATATATAAAAAAAATCTTAAGCATCAAATCAGCATATTAGAATGATTTCTTAAAGGTCATTTGACACTGAAGACTGGAGTAATGAAAATTCAGCTTTTATCACAGAAATAAATTACATTTTAAAATATATTCAAATAGAAAACAGTTATTTTAAATGCTGTATTTTGGATCAAATAAATGTAGGCTTAGTAAGAAGAGAATTCTTTAAAAACATTAAAATCTTGCTTGTTCAAAAACTTTTGACTGGTGGTGTAAATGGATCACTGATATAAATAGTTTACTTACTTTGAAATTTTTTAGTTAATTGGCATGTGGATGTTTAATGTATGAGATTCCACTTTTGCAGTTTTTTCCTTCACCGAAGAACCCAATGTCTAAAAAGTAAGTATAAACACATTTAGTACACATTTAAAAAACATGCAAATCTGTCATAGCTTTATAAGAGAAATGGCTGTAATTAGAGGCGATTCTAATATATGCATAACAATATTCAATATAAATAAACCATAAAAACACATTTAGTGTTATTACAATTAGTGCTCGCTTTCCAAACAACTGACGCTTGTCCTGTTTTGAGCAGCAGGCGTCGCCGTTGTGTCATGAACGATTGGAAGCAGTGAATCATTTTGCGAAGCGATTCGTTTAATTTATTCGAAACTTTAAAAAGCTTCGTTTCTCCCATCACGTCTTTTTTGGGAGAATTGGATTCTTTTTACACTTTTCTAACAGAGAATTACAGAATTTGAGCGCATCTCTTTGAGCTGCCGCTGAGCTAACGTTACATGCTGGACCGACAAGTTTAATGGTCCGTGCGGCGCGGTTCAAATGAACATTTAACATTAGCCATTTCCCATATATAACGTAAAATGTGATAATCATTAGTGCGAGCAAACAAACTGTAGTCAGAATATGTCTGGAACCCTCCATCAACTGTAAAATAATACTAAACCTGTAGACAGTGATTTCAGTAACATATATAAGTAGCCCTATGTACATTTCACCATACATTATTAACGTTAGGTTACTGTAATACATCTCTAAACAGTTTCACTATACTTACTTATAATTTTATTTAGTTTATTACTGCTAACGACGTAACTATGACAGCTAACGTAACGTTGTTATTCATTTACAATCCAGCTCATTATCCGCAGTAACGTTACTGACTAAAGAAAACTACAACTTCGTTAAAAAACAAACAACAACAACAAAAGTTCAATTTTGAAGTGCATTTCACGTTCTTCTTATAAGTATAATATTATAAGAGTTATCAAAACCCTATTACTCACCTCACACTGATGCAGCAGCAGCTTCTTCTGTTGTCCGTCACTGTCGACCGTTAAAATCTGAACTGTCGCCGCGGGAACCAATTAAACCCAACGCTGGGTTATTATTAAAAACAACCCAACGTTTTAGAAAATAACCCAACATAGTGACCCAATATGTGTAACCCATCTATTGGGTAAAAAAAATAACCCATCTATTTTTACTATTTTTACTAATCAGGGTCGATATTTCACTAATGAGATGTTTGAGGAGGCAGCGCTCCCCATTGAACAGATGGGGAGGAAATGATAAATCAGAATGAAAGAAAAAATCTCTCAAATTAAAGAATTACATACTAAATATGACACTGAAATCAAAAGCACGAGAAAGAGACTGGAGAAGAAGAAACAAAAGATGGATGAGGAAAGAGAGAGACTAAAGAACAAGTTCAGAAAACAAGAGGAAACACTCAGGAGAGAGTTTGAGGAGAAAGAAAAATCAGAGCAGAAGAAACGAGAGACAGAGGATTAGAAATGATCAGAAGAGGAGAAACAGCAAACAGATGAATATGATCAAAGAATAGAGGAGATGAAGAGAGAGTGAAAATCATAAAATACAGTATGAAAAACAGCAAAAAGAAAGAAAAAGAAGACAGAAGAACATAAACAAGATCAAGGAAAGATGAAAAATGATCATGAACGTATTATAGTAGAATTACAGATGAAACAGAAAGAGGAAATAAAAAGATTCAGAGGAACAAATGAGGAAGAAACAAGAAAAGAAAGAAAGAGCAGAATGAAAAATGACAAAGAGACTGAATATGACAAAGAGACTCAAGAGAAAATGAAATGACAGCAGAGAGAGTGGGAGGAAGAGAAGAAACAACAGATGAGAGAACGATACGAAGAGGAAAGAGAAAACAAACATGAAAAACAGCTAAGAGAAAAACAAGGAAATGGAGAACAAGAGAAAGAAATTTGAAAGAGAGAGAGAAGAAAAACATGATAGAGAAGGAGAGAGAGAAACAGAAAAGAGAACAGAAAGAGAGAGAATATGAAAAAGAGATAAGTGAAATGGAGAGATGTTATGAGCAGCTGGAGCGAGAGAAAAAAAGAGGAGTGGGAGAGAAGAAAACAAGAGGATGAAGAGAGACAAGTGGAGAAAATGTGGGAGAAGAGAAATAATAAAGTAATAAAGAAAAATAATAAAGAAAAAGAGTGTGATGAAACAGAAACGTGAAGATGAAATAGAGACAATGAAGAAGAAACATAAAGATGAAATCAAAAAATCAAGAGGAATTGAATGTTTTCAGAGAGAGAGTAGATCAGCAAGTTCAGGAGCTCAACAAGAGACTTGAACAACTATATGAAATGAAAAGGGAGCTAAAAGATCAGTCATGTCATGTCATGTGAAACATTTCTAAATTGTTGAAACATTGTTGATCAGACAAATAACTAGCACTGGGATTTTGTAGTACATGTGAAGGGTTTTTCTTCATTTTTCCTTCTCCGTAGCATACGTGGGGAACATAATTGTGAGTTTTTATCTAACAATTCAAATTTTTTTTCTTGAAATTGCAAGTTTATATCCCGCTGTTGCAGTGTCTAGCTGGTAGGGATGGTAAGATTCAGCCATTTGCATTAGGGCTTTGGCATAAAAATTAACAATGCGATGCATCAATTTAAAAAGTGTCCCTTGGATACAAGTTGGCATTGTTTCTAACATGTTTGTATTAGTAGAAAAAAAATATTTAAATATAATCCCTGATGCCCGCAGTGTATATACAGCATAATTACCCAACAATATACTTGCAAGAGAAAGCGTATACACTGCCCTCCAAAAGTCTGGAAACGCCAAAATTACTCAATGTCTAAAATGTGCAGAAATTAAAAACATGTATTAACTGCTCCCAAAAACCGGTCTTGCTTCAGTGTCATTTCTCCCACAATAACTGCAGGTCATGAGGGAACCCCTCCTCCAAATACTCAGTGATTTCTGTTCAAACCTTTAAACGGATATTTAAAATGGCAAATATGCAAACATACATCAAATAATAGGCAAAGAATTATTTTCATATTTATTTATATTCAAACAAGAATGGAAAAATACTGTGTTTTTACTGTTTGATATTTGTTAAATTTCAGTTAGGCCAAGTGTTACAATGGTGATGGTGTTTGCATAATTATAGACAGGTGTGGGGTGTTAATGTAAGTGAATCAATGATTTGTGAATGAAATTTATGTTGTGTTAAAGCAAAATCACACTCATACAATAACTGTGCTGTTGTGACCTGTGGTCTCATACCTGATTATAGAGTCTAATGCCAAACAAAGATTGCACAAAACACTTCTGAAAGTGGCATTTATGTGTCTTTACACACTGTCATGCTGCTCAGTGGTACATAAATGCATTTACAGAGCGATTACAAATGCAACAAATTCTGAGACAGATCAGAACTGGAATCATTTCGTCTGTCTTTTATGCTGCATTGCATCTCTACACAGAATTTTGAGCAACCACAAACCAGGATTTATTTTTCATACTATAAAAGAAAAATATTCTTTTGTGTTCTGCAGAGGAAAGAAACTCATGCAGGTTTGGAACAACTTGAGGGTGAGCACTTGTGACAAAACTTTCATTTTTGGGTGAACTATCCCTTTAAGCATGTGTGTCGGTGGTTGTCAGTACATAATGTAAAATGAAATGAAAATGCTTCCACAGTCTGTATACAAGACAGAATACAATAAGAGACCATTCTGTGCGTGTAATTCGATTCTCTTATATAACATTATAGCGCCACCCTCTGGCTGAATTGCAAAGACAAAACCTCTGCCAGAAGTGTGTTTGCGTTGGTTCAGCAATTATGAATGTGAAACTAATTAAAGTTAATCATAAGATAGAGTTGCGACCCAGAAACTCCACCTAAATTAATGTTCAGGAGCTGCTACTGCACTGATACATTAAAAAAAAAAATTTCTATGAGTTTGTATCTGCTTATTGTATTCCTCAGAACAATTCAAGAAACCTCATATTCCGTATTTTATTTATGGATTAAAGAAAGAAAATAAATTGACGCAGTAAATTTTATTTCAAGAAATAAATATCTTTTTTTTTTCAGATTCTGTAGGCGGGGCGCAGGTCAGCTCTCGTCTATCACTGCTTTTCTTTCGATTTTGCTGTTTGTGGTGAAAAAGGTGAAAAAATGGCGTCAGGTAAGAATTAAATCAGATACAAATATATACAGCCACATTTCCGTGATTTTTTTTTAATGTATTTATGAAACATTAGCAAACCATAAGCAGTTGTTTACTTAATTTTGTTTATTGAATGGCCTTTCACTGCGCTCTTTTTATTATTTATTTTTTTTGTTTAATCGTGGCATTGAACACCAGGAAGAAACTTTCTTTCTGTCTATGTCTGTGATTTTTCTTCTTCTTTTCTAGCAGCAGAAGGGAGACGTAGTCCAAATCATGATCGTCCTAACAGTAAGTAAATTAAATCACTGGCAGTGATATTACGATGTATTAAAAATTTATGTGTTAGAATATTGTGTTGTAACAGTTAAAGTATAGTAATTTTTGATAAGTAATATGCATTGCTATGAACTTCATTTGGACAACTTTAAAGGCGATTTTCTCAATGTTTTGATTTTTTTGCACCATCAGATTCCAGATTTTCAAATAGCTGTATTTCGGCCAAATATTGTCCTTTCCTAGCAAACCATACATCAATGGAAAGCTTATTTATTCAGCTTGTATACATCTCAATTTCGAGAAATTTACACTTATGACTGGTTTTGTGGTCCAGGGTCACATATATACACAGTATTTACACATAAATTATATAAACACAAATGAGAAGTAATTAAAGTAGTTAGAAACAAAGTACTTGCATTTACTTTTTTTTTTTTTTTTGTCTTATAGTTTCAGAGTTGCCTTCATAAATGCAGTTAGCAGACTTATTTTTCCTGTAAATTGCATAAAACTGATAAAAATGTTTTAAAAATGCCATTTACTTAAACATGCTGTAGCAAAGATTCCTATTTCAACCACAGAAAATAGATATTTCATTTTTATTTTAATACAGTTGTTCCTATTTTTGGTCACACCACATGATGAGTGGTCGCTCCAAATGACGCAAAGGCCTTAAATCATTAAAAATTGTTTACAAAAAAAAAACAAACAAACAAAAAAAAAGAATTAAAGAATTTTCTTTTCTTACAGGTGAAACAAGATATATTCTGTCGTTCATTCATGTTAATTTTGTGCTATAGCTAGTATAGATAATCAGTTCATGTACTGCTTAAACTGAGGTGCTACAGCAATCTGTGAGGACACATTAAAGAGCCACAAAATAGAATTTGTTGTTCAATTTCTAAAAAAAAAAAAAAAAAAAAATAATTGAACATGTAGGCTTTGTATTATACCAAAAGTAACCAGCTCTGTGTTGTATGTTGGGTTTGCATGTTGTCAGTGTCCTCTTTGCTCTGTGATGTATTTTTCACTGCTTGAGGACATGATGTGTGAAATAAAAGTGCCATGGTTTTTCGAACGTAGCAACAGTAACTAATGACACATGATATTTCAAATTCAGTCAAAATTTAAAAGCACAGAATTGGCCACCTAAACACAACAATCTAGCTTCCCACAAATGGTCATTATGAAATAAAAATAAATACTTGTATAAATAACTTAATATTCATAGTTTTTGAGGTCATACCACATGATATCCAAATGTGGTAACTACATACCAGCCATTAAAAAGTTTTTTTTTTTTTTTTGTTTGTTTTTTTCCCCCAAATTTGAGTTACAAACCAGCCTGTAATTCCATGGGTCATTGGTGAATTGCTATTGCTAGGCAAAGTCCTATCTTTAAATTTTTATTTCAACATAAAAATCCCAAAAATATAAATACAAATGCTTAGTGATTTTGCAGGATTACGAAACACTTTGGAAATCATGCCAAACAGTGCAGAAAATTAATCAGAATAAATTTAGGGTAATTTTAAATACATTTCCAAAGCAAGAGTTATAGCCGGACGATCGCACCACATGATATTTTGACAATTTGAATAACAGAAAAATTACAAATAACTAATCCTTTTTGAAAAGTTAAATTGGGTCCATACATAAGAGAGGTACCTCATATATATGGCATCTGTATAATATATTTTAACCAAAATGCAAATGGAAATATTTATGTCATATTAAGTTATTTTTTGACCCACTTTAGAATAAATAAAAAATACAAATAAAACAGCATTAAAATAAAACTTGAAATTCAGATTTATCTGTAAACCACATTTCTCAATGAATATAATTCTGAAGCAACATATTCAAGTTATAATCATTTAGAGCTATAATGTATTCAACAGTATTCAAACTACTTCAGCCATGCGAGTCTTCTGACACATTGCCTGTGTTTGAGGAACAGATTTGGATAAATTGTCATTCATTGAAAAATATTCCAGCCTGTTATAGCTGAGATCTTCTTTGTGCTTATTTATATGTGACACCAGTGATGTCAGTCACTTTTAATATAATCGCTATGAGAATAGAACAAAAAATGGTCTCTGCATATAGCAGTTGAAGCTGTTTCTGTGTTTTGTGTCATTAAAACAAACACCTGAAGATTTCCAAAGCTTGACAAAATCCTTCAAAGTGAAGATTCAGTTTGATTTTCTGAAAGCAGAGGCTAAAATTCCTCTTTCTGTTGGTGATTTCCTGTGAGATCAGACTGTTAACTCAGGATTAGCATTTTGGGGGCCCTAAGCAAAATTTCAAAGAGCTTACCAGAGGAATGATAGAGGCCCATAGATAACCTACTGCTTACTGTACTGAACCAGTGTTAGTGAATTCCTGCTGCTCACGGGGCTCGATGCAGCTGCCGTTTTTTAACTTTTAGTGAACAAAATGTATAAAAGTCAATGTAAAAAAGAACTACATTTGCTAGTAAAGCTCATCTAAATTTTCTTTTTCTAAATAATGTTTTCAGTGTCGACTACTGGAAAAGCAAAGCTGAACATTGTGCTGTGTGGAAATAATTCAGCACTCAACAACTCAGTGTCTAAAATGTTTAGAGGCAAAACAAGTAAATCTCAGAAAGAGATGAGTAAAGTGTGTCAGAAGAGAGAGGGAACGATTCATGGACGGCAGATCAGTGTAATCGAGCTTCCAGCTCTCACTCGACTCTCAGAGGAAGAAGTGATGCGGGAGACGCTCCACTGTCTGTATCTCTGTGATCCTGGAGTTCATCATTTCATCCTTGTCACTCCTGTCAGTCCACTTACTAATGAAGACAAAGCAGAAATGGAGAAGATTAAAGAAATTTTTAACTCACTAGAGCACTTCATGGTGCTTTTCATTACTGAACTCACTGCTGACAAACGTGTGTCAGATTTTGTGAAATCCACAGAATCTCAGCATGTTGTGAGTCTCTATGGGAGTTTGCACACTGTGATGGGGTTAAAGGACCAGAAAAACTCAGAAAAGATCTCAGATCTGTTTGATTGTATAGAGAACATGAAGATCGAACCCTATTCTCTTCAGATGCATATAAGAGCTTCAGAGAAGAGAGTCAGACATGAACTAGAGGAGAAACTGAGAGTGAAAGATGATGAAATCAAAGAATTACAGCAGAAGATCAAGACACCGGGTGAGTGCATTCATTTATGTTTCTTCATTAAGCATCTTTTTGAGAATACAGTAATAAGCTTACAGGTTATTTAGTACAGCACATCTATAATAGGTGAACCACACATGAATAAATACTCATTTATACTTAAGCTACCTAAAAATAACTCAATAATATAATCCTAAACCTTTTTTGTGAGTATAATTGTTGAATCTTTTGCAATTAATGACTGGCTAAAGTCTATAATCTGTGGACAATGGTAGACCCAAAGGCTTGAATACACTACATTTGCCCAGATTGTTTTAACCTGATTTACAGTCTGCAGACTGTCAATGATTAGGAAATCTGCATGAATTAAGCACTTTTCATGATTGTTAAAGCTTACACAGATTTGTGAGACAAAACAATAACATTGTATGTTCAGAAGAAATAATATGATTAGCACATGATGCTTCAGTATCAGGGTTTCCGTTGGGCATTACAAAGCATTAGAAGTCATTAAATAGATTTTATGCACGCATTAAACATTTTTGATGGTTTTGAAGAAAAATATTACCAGTTTATTTTGAATGTAGTGCTTTCATAATTAATACATTTCTAATTTGTTGTCGCAAATTGCCGTAACGCTGATGTTTGGGCAGTGGTGGACTGGGACGTGGAGGAATAAAAGTTAGAAAAGAGAATGTAAATTTCGTAAAGTCAGGAAGAAATGGGGAAGTGCTATTGAGCAATGATATTGATAGTAACAGTAAGTTGCACAATTTGAGGCTGACGCAGCCTGTCTGGGAGTCTCGTGAAGAAATCAAAACAAATGAATGCAACAACACAGACAAAGAAACTCACAGAACAAACCTACTATGGTAAAAATGTTTAATATAAAATAATAAATATAAAAAGTTTTTAAATTTATAACATGTGATATAGTCTAGTTAACCCACAAGTGTCATCAGCCCACCAGTGTGCCCATTGGCGCTCTTTTTTTTTCATTGTCTTTTTCATTATCTCAAGTTTTAGTAATAATCATAAATTATATATCAGAAAGCTTAAAACTTCAAAATTGTGAAAACCATTTTGAAATCAGACAGTACATTACCATGGAAATGGTACTTTACATTTTTTGGTGGACTCCTCCCCCTTAGTGGGTGGTGTCAAGTGTCATATTAAAAAATGTATTATGGTCTTTTAAAATCAAAACTTTTTATATCCTTAACAAAATGCATATCACCGGAAAGGTGTGTCTCTATTTTGTGATATATATTGACAGAAAAATGCATCAAAAATGTCTTAAAATCTCACAGGAACCTCAATTTGGGGGTGACACTTAATATGAGACCACCAAGAGAGCACTGTTTATTGAATAATAGCACAATTGCAGATTTGACACTGATTTTATTCATTCAGTAATCAATGAATAATAATCATTCAATAATCTAGTAGAAGTGTCAGTCAGCGGCCATGGGCGGGGCCTAAACAATGTGACATCACACTGCTCAGAGAATCAAAATGATTTAGGAAAAAATCAGCCTTTCTTTAGTTAAAAATTGCAAATTTAAGTTGGTAAATATCACAAAGATGCTGACTGCCTTTAGTAAGCAGGTAAATTATGTAGATTTTCTCAAAAAATGAATTATTATTAACATAATTTGCATTATTACAATACATTTCTCCTAGCTTGGCACACTTCAGCATGTGTTTCGACCCCCTGTACTGCACACGTCTGCAGGACATTACAGCTCTGAATCGGCCAGTCTAGTTTGTTTATACCCGCTGTGCTGCGGCTCGTTGAAGTGTCTTTCCACGCTGCATCGCTAAAGTTAGGCTAATCCCTCAACTCGTCCCTACACACCTCCCAACAACTCGAATTTCCGTAGGCAGGATTTAATTTAATGATATTCTAATAGACCGCGCTGTGACATCATTGCATGCAGAAAACAAACGTTGTAGTCCAAAGAAGCCGTTTGTTGTAGTTCTTGAAAAGAGATTCTTTAAAAACGAAATATCTTCATTTAGAGTGGACTTTGAGATTTGTAAATTTGTTGATCTTTTTTATGCCCAAACATACACACCACACACTGACTTGAGTTCAAAAAGTGAAAAAGCATAATAGCACCCCTTTAAGAATCATTACTAACGACTGGGCATATTAGAATGATTTCTGAATGATCTGAAGGATCATGTGACACTGAAGACTAGAGAAATGATGCAGAAAATTTCAAAGCAATCAGTTACATTTAATTTAACAGATATTAACATAGAAAACAGCTATTTTACAGGAAAAATGTTTCTCAATATTACTATTACTGTTACTCTTCAGCCTGATCTCAAGGCAATTCATATGTATTTTACGTGGTGGGTAATTTGTATGATTTCATACGAACTCACTCATAAAAATTCATACATTTTTGTCTAATCGTACGTATTTTACAAGTTTACAATTTGTATGAATTCGTACAAATGCCCTTTACCTAACCCCATTCCTAAACCTACCCATCACTGGCGTCTAGGCAAAACGTACAAAATTGTACAAGTGAGGTCGTACGAATTAGCCACCTTGTAAAATAAATACAAATTGTCATGAGATAGCAATGCACTATTACATGCCATTTAAAAGGGCATTCGATTTAATGTTACCTGTAGAAACCCTGAGTATAAATTATAAACAATATTCTCTGATGACCTGGATAATTGGCAGTCTTTAATCAAAATTCAATGAATTTTATTGTCTATCTTTAGATTCAAAAGAAAGAGAAGATGAACTGAGGATTGTGCTGCTGGGAAAAACTGGAGTTGGGAAGAGTTCAACTGGAAACACCATTTTAGGAAGAAAAGCATTTTTATCAGACATTTGTCAAACATTTATTCCTAAAGTGTGTCAGAGAGAGACAGCTGTAATCAACGGCAGATACATTACTGTGATCGACACTCCAGGACTGTTTGATACTGAACTCACTAATGAGGAGATCCAGAGAGAAATGAGTAACTGCATCTCCATGATTCTGCCTGGACCACATGTGTTCATCACTGTGATCAGTTTAGGACAAAGATTCACTCAAGAAGAACAAACAGCAGTGAAGATCATCCAAGAGACGTTTGGTGAAAACTCTTTAATGTTCACCATGGTGCTCTTCACCAGAGGAGATGATCTGAATGACAAAACCATAGAACAGTGTTTGGGGAAATCTGGATCTGCTCTAAATCAGCTGATTGAATCGTGTGGAAACAGATTCCATGTGTTCAATAATAAAGAGACCAGAGACCAAACACAGGTGACTGATCTACTGCAGAAGATAGACAACATGGTGAAAACAAACGGAGGGAGTTACTACTCATGTAAGATGTTCAGAGAGATGGAAAGACAAACACAAGAACAACAGAAGAACATATTGATGGAGAGAGTGGAGCAACTGAACAGAGAAAGAGAAGAACTGATGAACAAACATGAAGAAGAGCAAAAGAAGATGAAGATGATGATGGAGGAAGAAAGACAGAATCACGAGAAAGAGAGAAAGAGAACAGAAGAAGAATTTAAAGAAAGAGAGGAACGATATAAAAGAGACATTAAAGAAAGAGACGAACAAGAGAGAAAGATACGAGAGGAGATGAAGAGAGAACGAGAGGAATGGGAGAAACAGAAACAGCTGGAACGACGAAGAAGAGAAGAAGAGGAGGAGAAATGGAGAAAGAGAGAACAGGCGATGTGGGATGAATATAATAAGAGACTTAAACAAGAGGAAGAGAGAATGAAGATGATAATTGAGGAA
>NW_026127539.1:0-20706 GCF_022985175.1 Labeo rohita
CTAAATTAGAGTAAACACCTAAATTCTAACGATCATATGAAATTGGAGTCAGATTAAATATGGAGCTAGATTAAAAGTGAAACTAAATCCTGATAAATTAAGCGAACTTTGCAGATGCGCTGTGAAAAGACCGAACACGCATTAAACCTTCAACCAGACAACTGGACTCCGCATTTGGGCCAGTGGATGGATCCTTACACTTCTGATCACTTCTGTATTTTCTTTGATATATTGATTTATGCTACCACTGAATCTAGATCCGTCTCTGTCAGAAAGAGATTATTTAGTATTATTTAAACTAGTGTGCTATTTATGAAGGCTATATCTTCAATGCCAGGCATTTCTGCAGACTCTGTTGATCCTCTCCTGGAGTCCTTTAACTCAAAAGTTAAGAATGTCATTGATGACACTGAACCAGTGAAAGTCAGTAAGATGACTGGCAGACAAAAATCATCTTGGAGAAAATAAACAGCAGTACAGAGTATGAAAAGACAATGCAGAAAAGCTGAGCGGATGTGGCAGAAGACGAAACGTCTCGATTACATCTGTAACCCTCGTTCCCTGAAGGAGGGAACGGAGACGTTACGTCATAACTGACGTATCTGGGGTCTCCCTTGGGAGGCCAATCACCTCTAGATAAACTGGAAAAGGCCAATGAAAATTAGCGAGTGCATTTTGCATGCCAAGCCACTCCCCCGTACATACGGGTATATAAGATGGCTGCCTGCATCCACTCATTCAGATTTAAGCTGAGGAGCTGAATCAAAACCGAGTGCCCCAGCGAAGTCCAGAATTATGGCAAGAGGACGTAACGTCTCCGTTCCCTCCTTCAGGGAACGAGGGTTACAGATGTAACCGAGACGTTCCCCTTCAGTCGTTCTCTACGACGTTACATCATAACTGACGCATTTGGGGTCTCCTCTGGAAAACGGCAGCTGTGTGTCAGCGCGTCCCTGCCGAGGGGGGCCTCGGTCAGGGTGTAAAACAGCTGGCAGTGGGAGGATTCCGGAGAAGTGAACAGGACTACCTGAACCTCGCCGAATCAACTCCAAATAGCTGGACCACCTGGGGGTGGAGTCTCCATTTTCCGGGACGAGAGCGCTGTCATGAGAGCGTGTCGGCTGCATGATTCAGCTCTCCCGGAATGTGAACAGCATGCAGCGATCTGAGCCGCATGTGACTCCACAGGAGGAGATGGCGGGTGACAAGCACGTGCTAGTCCGAACATTGTCTGTTCGGACTAGCACGTGCTTGTCACGTAACATCGGCAAGAACCGACATAGGGCTAGAAGCACTGCAAGCAACTCGAGGCCTGTCCAGGAGCCCAAGGCTGCCTGCCCATTGCATACGGCACCCCAGCCGGTCTTGGAGGCATCTGTGTCCACAATCACGTGCTACGACACCTGACCCAGGGGGACACCTGCTCGTAGGAAAGCAGGGTCTGACCAAGGACTGAAAGGCGGTGACATTCCGGGATAACGCCGACCCAGAACATGCCGTAAAGCCAGTGCTGGAGCGGTCTCATATGGAGCAGACCGAGCGGCGTAACTGCAGCTGCCATATGCCCCAGGAGCCTCTACAAAAGTTTGAGAGGGACCGCTGTCTTGTGACTGAATAAGTTCAGGCAACTCAGCACCGACTGGACACGTTCATTCGTGAGATGCGCCGACATGTTGACCGAATCCAACTCGATACCAAGAAAAGAAATACTCTGCACAGGGGAGAGTTTGCTCTTTTCCCAGTTGACCTGAAGCCCCAGATGGCTGAGGTGCTGCAGCACCAGGTCCCTGTGCTCGCACAACGAGTCTCACGAGTGAGTTATTATCAGCCAGTCGTCGAGATAGTTGAGGATTCAGATACCCATCTCCCAGAGAAGGGAGAGAACACCCTCCGCGATTTTGGTAAAAACGCGGGGAGACAGGACTAGCCCAAAGGGGAAGACTTTGAACCGATACGCCCGACCCTCGAAAAGCATATATAAAAAGTATATACCCGTATGTACAGGAGAGTGGCCCCCAAATACGTCAGTTATGACGTAATGTCGTAGAGAACGACTGAAGGGGAACTTGAAATTCGCTATAGCATCTATAAAGACAGCCTTCATGCTTTCAATGTGGAGCTAGCCACAGCAAGACAGAAGTTCTTCTCAAACCTTATAAACAGCAACCTAAACAACACTCAAACTCTTTTTGCTACTGTTGAGAGACTAAGTCAGATTCCCAGTGAAATGCTCTCCGACAGCAAATGTAATGAGTTTGCTTCCTTATTTTCTGAGAAGATCAATAATATCAGAAAGGTGATTAGCACATCCTTAAGTTATGCAGAGGTCACACAGATTCGACCACAATTTCAAAAAGAAGTCACTATGTCTGTTTTTAAAGCAACTGATAGCAAAACTTTGGAAGAAATAGTGCAGCACCTTAAATCCTCAACCTGCAACCTTGACACACTTCCCACATCTTTTTTCAAAAGTGTGTTTAACTGTTTAGAAGCAGATCTCTTAGAAGTGGTAAACACCTCACTTCTTCCCTTCTTTCTGGGACTTTTCCAAACTCCCTGAAGACTGCAGTTGTTAAGCCTCTTCTGAAAAAGAGCAATCTTTATAACACCACATTGAGCAACTATAGACCAATATCAAATCTTCCTTTTATAGGCAAGATTATTGAAAAGGTAGTTTTCAATCAGTGAAACAACTACTTAAACTCAAATGGATACCTGGACAATTTTCAATATGGCTTCCGACCACATCACAGTATAGAGACGGCACTCGTTAAGATAATAAATGATATTCGCTTAAATTCTGATTCTGGCAAAATATCAGTGCTAGTAATACTAGATCTTAGTGCTGCGTTTGACACTGTCGAACATAACATTCTTCTAGAGAGACTGGAAAACTGGGTCGGGCTTTCTGGGATGGCTCTCAGTTGGTTCAGGTCATACTTAGAAGGGAGAGGTTATTATGTGAGTATAGGAGAGCATAAGTCTAAGTGGACGTCCATGACATGTGGAGTCCCTCAAGGCTCAATTCTAGCACCGCTCTTGTTTAGCCTGTATATGCTCCCACTAAGTCAAATAATGAGAAAGAACCAAATTGCCTATCACAGCTATGCTGATGATACCCAGATTTACCTAGCCTTATCACCAAATGACTACAGCCCCATTGATTCCCTCTGCAAATGCATTGATGAAATTAACAGTTGGATGTGCCAGAACTTCCTTCAGTTAAATAGGGAGAAAACTGAAGTCACTGCATTTGGATGCAAAGAGGAAGTTCTTAAGATGAATACATACCTTAACTCAAGAGGTCAAACAACTAAAAACCAAGTCAGGAATCTTGGTGTGATTCTGGAGTCAGACCTTAGTTTCAGTAGTCATGTCATCTCAAAAACATTGCAAGAATTAGATGTTTTGTTTCCAGTCAAGACTTGGAGAAACTTGTTTATGGCTTTATCACAAGCAGGGTGGATTATTGTAATGGTCTCCTCACTGGCCTTCCCAAGAAGACCACAGCTGCAGCTCATCCAGAACGCTGCTGCCATGATTCTGACTAGAACCAGAAAATCTGAGCATATCACACTGGTCCTCAGGTCCCTACACTGGCTTCCAGTTATTTTTAGAATTGATTTTAAAGTACTTTTACTCATTTATAAATCACTCAATGGCCTAGGACCTAAATACATTGCAGATATGCTCACTGAATATAAACCGAATATATACAGACCACTCAGATCACTAGGATTGAGTCAGTTAGAAATACCAAGGGTTTACACAAAACAAGGGGAATCCGCTTTTAGCCATTATGCTGCCCGCAGTTGGAATCAGCTTCCAGAAGAGATCAAATGTGCTAAAACATTAGGTACATTTAAATCTAGACTCAAAACTCATCTGTTTAGCTATGCATTTAATGAATGAGCACTGTGCTACGTCCGAACTACTTACACTATGTATAATCCTTTTCCATTTTTAACTGTCTTAAATTTTATCTTAAATCAATTTTTAAATCATTTTAAAAGTTTTAATTTTTTTTGTTTTATTACTGTGATTTTTGTTTTATGATTATTTTACTGCCTCTTTGTGAATTATTGTGTTTATTATTGTTTTTATAATTATTCCTACTTCCCTCTACTTCCTTGTATGAAATGTGCTATATAAATAAACTTGCCTTGCCTTGCCTAGTTTCATTGCCATAGTTTTTGCCTTGTTTCATAGCCTTGTTCATTTGTTACTATATTTGTTACTATATATATATATATATATATATATATATGTGACCCTGGACCACAAAACCAGTCTTAAGTCGCTGGGGTATATTTGTAGCAATAGCCAAAAATACATTGTATGAGTCAAAATTACTGATTTTTCTTTTATGCCAAAAATCATTAGGATATTAAGTAAAGATCATGTTCCGTGAAGATATTTTGTAAAATTCCTACTGTAAATATTTCAAAACTTAATTTTTGATTAGTAATAAGCATTGTTAAGGACTTCATTTGGACAGTATTTAGATTTTTTTGCAACCTCAGATTCAAGATTTTCACATAGTTGTATCTAGGCAAAATATTGCCCTATCCTAACAAACTATACATCAATGGAAAGCTTATTTATTCTGCTTTCAGAATTTTGAAAAATTGACCGTTATTACTGGTTTTGTGGTCCAGGGTCATACACACACACACACACACACACATATATATATATATATATATATACACACTTATATATAGCTTTATTAAACACAAAGTAGTCAAGACAGGCAAGATCGATCTCCAAACAAACAGAAATATGTAGGGCAAGACAAAATCAAAATCCAAATAAACAGGCAGAAGGTCAAAATCCAAGAGAGCAGTCTAGCATCCATATGGCGAATCTCTGCTCTCTACCCAATAAAACGGATGAACAACTTCTGCTCACTCTGACAAATAAGGACTTTTCAAACTCCGCTGCTTCATGGAAACCTGGCTGAATGATGCAATACCGGACGGCACGCTCCATCTGCCAGGCTATCAGCTGTTTAGAGTGGATCGCAACACAGAATCAACAAGGAAATCGCGTGACGGCAGGACGTGCTTTTACATCAATGAGAGGTGGTGTAGAGATGTAGCAGTGTTAAAGAAGATGTGCTGTTCCAATCTAGAAGCGCTTTTCATTAACTGTAAGCCGTTCTATTCTCCGCAAAAGTTTTGCCTGGCTCTACGGAAACTCACTGATCAGATTGCAGACATGGAGCAAAAACACCCAGACTCTGTTTTAATCATTCTTGGGGATTTTAACAAAGCATATCTCTCCTGTGAACTGCCCAAATACAGTCAGCATGTTACATGTCCTATCAGAGACAGTAATATATTGGATCACTGTTACACCACAATAAGGAATGCATATCACTCTGTCCCACAGGCAGCTTTGGGACTCTCTGATCATTGTTTGGTTCATCTTATACTGACCTACAGGCAGAAACTGAAAACAGCTAAACCTGTATTAAAGACTGTAAGGAGATGGACTAATGAAACAGAGGGGATTTTACAAGCCTGTTTCGAATGGACTGATTGGAGTGTTTTTGAAGCTGCTGCAAAGGATCTGGATGAACTCACAGAGACTGTAACTTCATATATCAGTTTCTGTGAGGATATATGCATTCCTACCAGGACTTATTTAACATTCAACAATGATAAGCCATGGTTTACAACAAAACTCAGACTTCTTTGTCAAGCCAAAGAGGATGCCTACCGAAAAGGGGATAGAGTCTTGTACAATCAGGCCAGGAACACACTGAATAAGGAGATTAGAGTGGCTAAAAGGACCTACACAAAAATGTTAGAAAATCTGTTCACTTCAAACGAACCAGCTTCAGTGTGGAAAGGTCTGAAAGCCATCACAAATTACAAGACACCATCTCCCAGCACTGAGGCAAACCAACACCCGTTCTGACGATCTCTTTTCACAACTACTAACACCTCCAGCAACCCCCCTCTCCCCCTCCTCCACTCCAAATAAGTGAAGACGAGGTGCGCCAGGTCCTCAGGAAGAACAAAAGGAGAAAAGTTCCAGGCCCAGACGGTGTGACACCAACCTGTCCGAAAACCTGTGCTGACCAGCTGGCCCCCATCTTTTCACAGATCTTCAACAGGTCTCTGGAGTTGTGTGAAGTTCCATCATGCTTCAAACGCTGCACTGCACTTCATCCTGCAACATCTGGACAGACCAGGGACTTATGTTAGGATCCTGTTTGTGGACTTCAGTTCGGCCTTCAGCACCATCATTCCTATACTCCTCCAGACCAAACTAAACCAGCTCTCTGTTCCTAGCTCTATCTGTCAGTGGATTACCAGGTTTCTGACAGATAGGCAACAGCTGGTGAGACTAGGAAAATTGATGTCAAGCAGCCGGACCACCAACACTAGTGCTCCTCAGGGATGTGTTCTCTCTCCACTGCTCTTCTCCCTCTACACCAATGACTGCACCTCCAAAGACCCCTCTGTCAAGCTTCTGAAGTTTGCAGATGACACCACAATCATCGGCCTGATTCAGGATGGTGAGGAATCTGCCTACAGACAGGAGGTTAGAGAGTCGGCTGTATGGTGCTGTCATAACAACCTGGAGCTCAGCGCTCAAAACAGTGGAGATGATCATAGACTTCAGGAGAAACCCCCCTGCACTCAACCCTCTCAGCATCATGGACAGCACTGTGGCTACAGTGGAGACATTCAAGTTCCTAGGGTCCATCATCTCCCATCATCTGTTCTGTTCTGTTCTGTTCTGTTCTATTCTATTATATAGCACAACTGTACATACCACTTACTTATTTATTTCTCAATTTATTTTTCTAATTTTTGTCTATTTATATTTATATATGTGTATTTTATTCTCATCTTATTTTTCTAAGTTTTGTCTATTTATATTTATATGTGTGTATTTTATTCTCATCTTATGTTTATTGTCTGTATGTTGTTGCTGTCTCTGTGTACTGGAAGCTAATGACACTAAAACAAATTCCTAGTATGCGCAAGCATATTTGGCAATAAAAAAAAAAAAAAAAAGATTCTGATTCTGAGAAAGCCCAGTCAGAGGACTATCATTTTTTTTTTTTTTACTCATTTTAAAATAGAAACAGGTCACTACCATACATTAAAAGAAACAAAAAATAACAACGCAACAAAAGCTGTAAAGCATTAAATCTATTGTTTAAATAATCGTAACTGCTTACGGACATGTAATTTTCTTATGGGTTTTCCTATATAAAATAGGATATTTAATGAAAACACAACAATAATAAAATAGCACAAAAACACTTGCTTACATTAAACATAAACTTTTATTAACAAAACGATTAAGACTGATGACATGAAATAGGCCTATATCCTGTAACCTAATAAATTAAGGTATTTAGATTTTTCCCTTTAAAACGAACATACAATTTATGGTTCATTACTACTTTAATGTACAACAGCAAATGTACAATGTACAACTTTAATGTACAATTTTTACAACAACAATAGAACAAAGACAAACTCACTTATATTAAACAATACAATATAGGCTATAAATATTTTTATTAACAAAAGTTCTCTTGTGCTTCTGCCTCCGCTATCATTCTGTCAATCATATATATGTTTTTGTCTTTGTTTATTAGCCTATATTTTATTGTAATTTATGTTATTGCCCTTGCTCGTTGTTCTGAAGATAGCAATTAAAAAAAGAATAAATAAATAAATAAATAAATAAATATGGAGATAAAATAATGCCATAAAGATTTGCATGTGAAAAGAACGTGTTGTGCAAGTGTACATAAGATGGTAAGCATAAATTAAATTTGCATGTGCAAGATACGCTTTGTAAAAGTGTAAATCGCGTTTCAAGCATAAGAAAAAAAAAAGATTTACAGCATTTTACTGTTACTTGTAAGTGTAATTCATGTATCGTGAAACTGCAGCTTCATGCTTTCGCAAAATAAATACGATTAAAATAAATAAATAAACAACAACTTAATTAAAACATGATACTTTATAAGTTGTGTACCATTAGGCTAGACTCTCATATGTTCATCCTGAATTGTTAGCTGGTGTTAACATTATTGGATTGGTTTGGCTTTACATTGAAATGCATACATCATATAATATAGCCTAATATAGCTGATGTTAAACATTACAAAATGATATGTGACAATGCTCAACAATAGTATCAGAGTGCTATATTTTTTATAAAACCTTTTTACTATAACAATAAAGCTACATAAATCTGAATTTGACGATTTTCCAGACCATGTATCTGTTTATTGTATTTAACACTCAATTGTTTACTTTGAAATTTTTGAAGATTTTGAAAAAAAAAAAAAAAAAAAAACAAAAAAAAAAAAGGTAAAATCCCCATAAATTATAACATGTTAAAGTGAAAAAAATAAATAATTATTATATTCACTATATTGAACCAAATTTTAGTTGAAAAAATTGAGTCATCCCTGATCAGTAGACAGGTAAAATTATGCATGTTATTATAAATTACAAATTATGCTGCTAGTGCAGATACTAGGCCATGTTTAACACTAGCACCGCCAGGGGTTGCTGTACACCTACCCACAAAAACCTCCAGCGGGTAATCTTACCCAAGCACGACTACCGTTTTTATACGCCTAAAGAACATTTTATTTCAGTTTAGTATGCCACTGTTTTCATAAAGAAACATCTAAATATGAGATCATAGTCAGATGAGTCGTCAGATGCTGACTCAGACTAATGGCATTTAGTGCTTCTATGCTCTTCAGCATCCATAAATCACCTTCTTTTACTAATTTTGACTTTATTTTTGAATCTTTTGCAAAATAAATACGATTAAAATAAATAAATAAACAACTGCTAATTCAGTGAGTAAAAGGCGCTGCCTAGCAATGTAGTTACAATTAAAACATAAGTATCAAGATAATGACAGCACAAAAATATAGGCATAATATAAATGCCAATTTTTTTTTTTTATCTAAACCATTTTTAGAGGATTGTAAATTACACCATTTTAGTAAAAGTCAATGACTGGGAGACTTGAATGTTTTATTCAAAGTCTGTTATGTAGGCTACATTTGAAAAACAGCCACGGGCTATATTTTGGCAGTTTTAGTATTAAGTATCATCAAAATTACAATATTACAGTAAACTATCATATATTGCCTGTTGAGGAATAAAAGGACACAGCTCGAAATTCAATATGAACACATAGCCTGGTACACAACATATATCGTGTTTTTATTTTATTTTATTTTATTTTATTTTATTTTATTTTTAATGTATGTCTAAAAGTACCATTCCACCGGCAGCGAGAACTAAATGAAGATAAATGATTTGGCGTGTGATGTGTTTATTGAACCAGTCAGATAAGAGTAAATGGAGTCCGCGAGAGTCTCATTTGATTGGCTACAAAAAGGTGGTGGACCCGCCCTTCCCCTCGCGCTTGCAAAACTCAGTGAGTGAGAGAATCGTGCCAAAAGTGTAAGCGCAGATAAAAGAAAGACGGAGCTGTACATATCGGATTATTTCGGCAACTTTGTGTCCTACATACACAAGAAGTCATTTAGACATTTGCAACAGTTTGTTTTTTACACATACAGATTGGTCCTACGCAGTCAATCTGTTTTGCAGATCTTTAAACTGTTGTTTTCATGTGCAAATCACTGTTCACAGGCGTGCAGTGCTTTTGATTGTATTTTAGCGAAAAGAACGTGCCAAAAGTGTAAGCGTGAAGAAATGGAAGTCGGAAGAATGCAGATCATATTTTTTTTGCGAAAGCATGAAGCTGCAGTTTCACAATACATAAATTAAACTTACGAGTAACAGTAAAATGCTGCAAATCTCTTTTTTTTTTCTTACGCTTGAAACGCGATTTACACTTTTACAAAGCTTATCTTGTGTGTGCAAATTTAATTTACACTTACAGTCTTATGTACACTTGCACAACGTGTACTCTTCACATGCAAATCTTTATGGCATTATTTTATCTCCATAAATAAACTATTATTTTGTTGAACAGAACAGAGGAACAACTGATGAGATCACCGGTCCAGATTTGGTTGACCAATCTGAGGCATCTCGTGACCGCCCACATGTGGAAAACGAATTTTGAAGTCATTTATCTGTTTTCTACCTGTGCCAAAAAAAAAAAAAAAACCTCTAATTTTTTTATTTTCCTGAACAAACGAAAAAGGAGCCATTTTCTTGTTTCTGCTTATTTCATTTAAAATTGAAACACAAATTATCAAAACGTACATGGACCATTGTTGCACAGAGACATCTGATGAGATCTATATGTAGATGTTTATAACATGCTTAACAATAATAATTTCTTCTCAGACATAAAATGTTTTTGTATTGTATAAAATGTATTAGTTTTTTAGGACTTTTAGGACTTTTTGGACTTTTAAGACTGATTAAGCAAAATTTTTGATTGCTAATGTACTAATTTTGCTCCTGATATCAACATGCTAATGGATGTGGTTTTTTGATTGATTGTTTTTTTTTCATTTATTTTTTTATTTTATTTTATTATTATTATTATTATTATTATTTTGTTTTGTTTTGTTTTACCAGTTACCTTGAAGACTTCACTTCAAACTGTTGCTTTTCTCTGAGAGCGCTGTACCAACATCATAAGCTGTTCAAATACGCTGGGCAGATATCCCACACAAATTTGGTAAAATAAGCTGCATGATTACTAATGATGGGGCTGTTTTTTCTTGAATCCATGGAAAGAAGCAGAAAACATCTTAGAAAATACCAGGTTTACTTGTTTTAAAAGTTGAACAGGATCCGTTTCCAGGAATGGCTGTGTGCTCTTACACACTGTGTATACTTCAATTATACTGTGTTGTAAATAAAATACAAATAATCTAAAATATATTGATTTATATGATGATTTTCACATAATTTTATAACAAAAACTCTAGTCAAATTTTTGCATTTGCCATACATATGGAAAAGATCTAATTAAATGTGCAGTAGGTAATTGCAACAAAATTCAAAAAGATAATAAAGAAACATAAGTCCAAGTGTAAATCTTTGGACCCCTAAAAATCAGTATTAGTACGAATTAATGATCATGCAAGACAAAATTAAATTCAAATCAAATCTTACACACCTCAGTATCACCATCTGACAGTTTGGACTCTTCAGTCCATCAGAGAGCAGCTTCACTCCTGAATCCTGTATGTCATTGTTACTCAGATCCAGTACTCTCAGAACTGAGTTTGAGGACTGTAGAGCTGATGCCACAATTCCACAATGCTGAACAGTAAAAGTACAGCCAGAAAAACTGAAAAAGATTAAAACACAAAAGAATTTCATGAAAAATTGATGATGTTTTATTTTATACTTCAAAGATTGGTTCACTTTCTGCCATCTGACAAAAATTCAATCAACTAGGCTGTTGAAACTGTGATAATATAGTTAAGAATCTATGTGTATATTATTATATGCACAGTAAAATCCCCAGTGTTAAATCAACACACCTCGGAGTGTATTTGGTCCCCCACTCCCCACTCAGCTTATTTTCAGTTAATAAGATTATGCGATATGAGATCTTCAGGCCGTTCTGTAACTCCCCAACTGGACCTCACCGGACAATTGGACCTTTTTAGTTACATGCAACATCACTACCCACTCCTACCCTGTGAATTTCAAGCCCCGGGATGCAAAGCAATAGAGTAAAACCTTTCCACTGCGCTTCTCGGAACGGCTCGCAGGAGATACCCGTTTATATCATTAACCACTGGCCACGAGCTTTGAGGCTCTGCTCTCACTGAGCATATTTATTTATATAGCATAGTTTATTTTATTTGAGATCAACTACGAACATTGTTTAGTTAAGTTTTGAATTGTAAGTCAATAACAATAAGCTGAAGCCCCATTCTACATACTTTTGGAAATAATAAAACAATATATTGTGCTTTGGTTCTGTTTTGCCACATTTAAGAACACAGAAACAATAGCACACAATTAAAGCAAACACTGATCTCAATCATGGTAGTGTCCAAAAAAAACGAATGTTTTTTTTTTTTTTAAAAAAGTAATGATTTAATGTCTTTTATTTCAGTTAATTTTCATGTAACGCCACACCGACAGGTATCTGAGAATGGCTCGATTTGAAAAAGGGGATATTGTTTTTACAGAGCAATTAAAAACCACTGCATGGATTTTTATCATTATAGGTTAGATTTGTACAGACACTGCCAACACGCATTAATGTTCAAACAACATGGAAAAAGTTAACTTTGCATACGACGACCCCTTTAAAGGGTTAAAGATATAAACTGCACATGTGTGCTGTAGGTAACAATGAACTTCAACAATTTGTTAAAATCATAGGTAACACTTTGATAGTCCACTTTAGACATTCTACTAACAGTAAGTAACTTTGCAACTGCATGTCAACTAGTCATTAGGGTATTAGACTGACCGCTTAATATCTAGTCATTAGGGTATTAGACTGACCACTCTTCTGAACTTCTATTATCTCTAAGTATACACTATAAAAAATAAACATAAAAAACAAACTGTGAAATGCATGGCATCACCGGGTGCCAAACACCGGGTGACTGACTGAAGCATCTTCCAAACAAACACTGTAAAAGTAAAGTCAAATATCCTACATTTTCTTAAATGTTTTTTTCTTTTTTAAAATTGTTACTTTACAGGTATTGTCTGAATTATCATCATGAAACATTCTCTGTGAAACTAAGTTCTTTTTGCAATTAACCACTAGCTAGTAACAACACACAGCAAAAACTGACTATCACTGCATCAGCAACTCCACAGTTACAACCTTTAAATAAAATGACATGCAACATAATATCAACATTTCATTGTCTTCTCCTGGACTAAAACACATGCTCCACTCTTCAGCACAATAGTAACCCACAAAACTCAGACAACAGAAACCCTTTAAATCCCAAAAGAACATGAAACACGGTCCGTGTACGTTTTGATCATTTGTTTTTCAATTTGAAATGAAATAAGCAGAAACAAGAAAATGGCTCCTTTATTTATTTATTTATTTAGTTTGTTTGTTTGTTTATTCAGAAAAATGAAAAAATTAGATTTTGGCTCGATTTTTTGTTTGTTGTTTCAATGGTAGAAAATGGATAAACAAATTGTCCACATGTGGGCGGTCACTAGATGTGATTCAAATGCATCAGTCTTACGTGAATGAAACAGGTAAAGTGTATGTAATATTTTCCAGTGTTAAACAAACCCTGCTCAGTGTTCATGTGTTTTCACACTACAGAGTGTTCAAGTAGCATTGACACAGTGTTGGAGTTCAGGAGATAATTATGTCATGATTGACCAATAATGATGAACACCTGCTGTTTACAAGCAGAATCACAGAAGGAAAGAGAAACACAAGAATCAGACACAGCCAAAGATAAAATGAACTTAAATAAATGAGGACATTAAATCTCTGATTAAACAACTCCACAAACAACATTACAGATTGACTTGATTTCTGTCATATATCCACAAATATTATTTGAGAATGTCTAAACAGAGATTTAGATGTTTTATTAAAAAAAAAAAAAAAAAAAAAAAAAGTTTAATTTGACCTGACCATCATGGCGAACAGGGTTTACTTTAGTTGGGCTTTTGACCCTTGACTTTCTTAGTGTAGTTTTTTTTTTTTTTGTTTGCTGTAAATGTATAATTTGTTATAGCACAAAAAAGGGTTCTGTTAAATGTTCTTGGTTAATTATCATTGATGGTGTAATCATCACCCAGTGGCTTGATTTGCTGATATTGTTCAGTGGTTAACCTCTTATTTTCATGATATTTACAGTAATTGTATGAACTGTTGTTATTATTACTACTTCAAGATCTCCAGTGTTACTTAGACACACACAGACATCAAGAATTAGCATATAAATCTCAACAGTGGTGACATTCTGCAGCTGCATGCTGGGAGTCATGGGTAAGTTTTATAATCTGCTGTTACCCAGCATGCAGCTGTTGAATGTCACCATTGTTGAGATTCAAATGCCGATTCTTGATGTACTGTAGATTTCAAGGTTTAGTGTATAAGATAAACATCCATAATAGTTCATACATCTGTTGTAAACATTATGAAAATAATAGACTAACCACTGCATGAGATCAGCACATCAGGTCACTGGATGATAATGATTACACCACCAATAAAAATTAACCAAAAGCATCTAATAAGACTTCTTTTTTGTTTTTTTTATTTTGCTGTAATAAATGTGCTTCATACACATAATTACAGCAGCCGATTAAAAAAAAAAAAAAAAAAAAAAGCCAGGAGTCCAACTAAATTAAACCCTGATCGTCATGATGGTGAGGTCAATTGAAACAAAAAAAATAAAACATCTAAACCTCTGTTTAGATGTTCTCAAATAATATTTGTGGATATATGACAGAAATCAAGCCAAACTGTAATGTTTGTGGAGTTGTTTAATCAGAGATTTAATGTCTATTAAATTTATTTAAGTTCATTTTATCTTTGGCTGTGGCTGATTCTTGTGTTTCTCTTTTCTTCTGTGATTCTGCTTGTAAACTACAGGTGTTCATCATTATTGGTCAATCATGACATAATGATCTCCTTAACTCCAACACTGTGTCAATGCTACTTGAACACTCTGTAGTGTGGAAACACATGAACACTGAGCAGGGATTGTTTAACACTGGGAAATGTTACATCAACTTTACCTGTTTCATTTACGTAAGACTGATGCATTTGAATCACATTAAGTTTAATAGATTTGTTTAAATTAAAACTATGTAATCTAAATGCATGGAAAATTTGTTTGTAATTGAATTACATAAAGTTTAAGTTTAGGCTGAAACATTTCTTTTTGAGTGCATACAAAGCATACACAAATCCTTTCAATAATAAACGACTTATGGTTTAATGGTCCGTGTAACGCTTCACAATTCAGTTTTCAGACCATATGGTGCAAATGCAAAAATGAAAAAAATGAATCCAAACATTCATTTTTTAATTTGTTTCAGTTACTTCATAAATGAATAATTGCCATTTTCTCTCCTTTTTTGAATTTTACTTTTGCTAAGTTGTGACTTCATAAATGATCGTTTGAATAAATACAATCTAAACAATTTTCTATTTTTCCATTTTTTGATCTTACAATTTGCGCTGTGGGCCGTACCATTAGCGCGGGGGTGTGGGTGCGGACTGTTTCACAAACGCTTAACATGGCCTAATGTATCCTACTAAAACAGTGAATTTAAACACAGACAAGCAGAAATTGCATGTTAAGTCTTAGAATATGAACGAAGTTCCATGTGAAGCGATTTCCTCCCATAGAAACGATCTGCCACACACACACACACAAAACCACTGGAGATGTAGGCTATACCAAAAGCCGCAGAAATCCGTCTCATCAGGCTACAAACATATCCCTGGTGAAAAAAAAAACAGCATATGCTGGTATGTTTTGATGCTGGTTTAAGCTGGTCTTGACCAGCAACATGACTAGCTTAAACTAGCATCAAAACATACCAGCATCCGAGCCCATCAAAACATACATACCAGCACACTGTAAAATCCAACAGTTTATCTTTCATCTTGAATGTTAAATTGTCTAAACAACTGAAAAACATCACATAAGCTGACTTTATAAATTGATGTTAATTTTAAATATTTTTTTTGATTGATCTCACCATTATAGTGGTTAGTGATCCCTTTGGTTGGACACTTGAGACTTCATTAAAACATTTATATGGTTTTTTTTTTTTTTTTTTTGGTATATCATTACATCATGAAATCACAGTTGCTTGATTTCAAAGAAAAATAAATAACAAATACATTAAGATATAATAACTATTAGTTAAATGCGTTAGGTAGTGCACTTTTTGTATTAATTTTCGTATGATTTTATTGCTTTTAGCTCTTTTTGAAATAATATTTCTTTTTTCAAATTGAGCCGTTCTCAGAGGCTGCTCCCACAATAGTTGATTGACATGAGCTCTTACCTCAGATCAGCTGTAACAGTCCAGTAACTTTCCATGTTTTGATGCCAGAGCAGGGATGTAAATTAGACAAGAATATCTCCAATTGAGCGATTGAGGTGTTGTGTTGCTGAATGTAATAATGAACGTAGTGGCTGTCATTTAGTCCTGACATCTGAGCTGCTGAAGATGCAGTAGATTACGTTTATTTGTGAAGGGAATGCGCCTCCCGATCTACATATATCCATCTATGTTCACGCAAATCATTCATAATCCAGCTTCACTTACAGCAGAAGTGAGTATAAGCGTTTTTTTAATGAATCTTTGCGACCGCCTTTCCTTATAATGTGGTAGTTAGGAAGTTTAACGGCTAAACGCGGCTAAATGCGGCTAATGTAAACAAGACCATCCATTGAGCCACGTATTTTCTTTAGGTTTTCAATGGGGCACAAAACACTTAACGTGCAATTAGCACAAATTGCTTTCATAGTCTGGGCTTTTCTGCTTGTCTGTAAATAGTAGCCTATATGTTTATTATTAATAAGGTGTTTCTTCCAGTGTCACTGTTTTAGTAGGAAACGCTTGCCACGTTAAGCGTTTGTGAAACAGTCCGCAGCGACACCCCTGTGTTAATGGTACAGCCCACAGTGCAAAATTGTGCAAATTTTTTTCAAAAATGGAAAAATAGAAAATCGTTTAGATTTTATTTATTCAAACGATCATTTCTGAAGTTACAATTTAGCAAAAGTAAAATTGAAAAAAAGGAGAGAAAATGGCAATTATTCATTTATGAAGTAACTGAAAAAATGAACGTTTGGTTTTATTTTTCCATTTTTGCATTTGCCCCATCTGGTCTGAAAATTGAATTGTGAAGCGTTGCACAGACCTTTAATAGTTAACAGAAGTACAAAAAATCTTAAGGAATAAACGGAAACGAGTAAAAAAATATATATAAAAAAATGCTGTCATCATTTAGTTGTGTATTTTATGCATGTGTATTTTAGCTTTAATATACGTTTTAAAAAAAAGAAAAAAAAAGCAGCTGATATTTGCCATAAGGACAGCAGAAGCTAGTGGACTGCAAAATGGCAGAAGCTTAGGGCTGCTGCTGGGCACCGCTGTTGCAATGGAACGTTCTATTGGCTTTCACTTGCAGCAACAGAGGAATATTATTGTGTGCCAAACTGCAAAAGAATTGAGAGGGGCATGGTTTGATCTTCGGCTGACCAATGAGCAGAAAGGGGCGTTTCGTTCCGCCCGTGTGTAGAAATCGAATATCCAAGCTGTTTGTTCATTTTTCCACCTATGAACGAAAAACGAAAAATCAAGCAGAATTCTTGTTTTTCGTTTTTCTGGAAAAAATGAAAATACGAAAAAGGAGCCGTTTTCTCAGTTTTTTTCAATATTAAACCAAAAAACAAATGGACGAATGATACACGGATTCAGCGCGATGAGACCCCACCCTATTTTGGAGGTTCTGCTCACTTTTGGAGTTCCCGCCCCATTTTGGAGATCTCCAGTCTGCAGTTATATGTATTTGGAGGTGTTCAGGCCAGGACTCTTATCAAACGTGTAGTTTGGGGGGGGTGATTAGACATTGTATGGCTGAATTATAGCAACTTTCTTTTTCATGGTGAAACATCAAAATTTGACAGGCCACCATGGACACGCCCTCAAACAAAAACTCAAGATCTTCACAATTTAATGTCAGAAAGTGCTTTAAATTACAATGACCAAGTGTGGTGTTGATCTGAAAAAATCTTGACGAGGAGTTTGTTAAAATATGACGTCTGAAAGTGGCAAAAATGACACAAAATTTGCTTTAAAAAAAAAGAAAAATAACTGACTTCCTGTTGGGTTTCAGATTTTATGTATTGTTGGGTTACATGTGTGATTTTCATACATATATGTGTAACGTAGCGGGAGGGGTAGCCATACCCACTTCTGAAACCCATATCAGACATCATTTCTTATGCATGTGCAAAGTTTCATGACTTTTCGAGCATGTTTAGGCCCTCAAACATATAAATCATTCCAACCAGTGGACCAATCTTGTTCCACAGCATCTGAAATAGTCATTCTGAAATCCCTGAGCAAAGTCTGTAGTCAAAGTATTTCTGTATAATTGCCTCCCAGAACTCTCAGGCATCTAACGCCAAAAGAAATGATCACATTTATTGTGTTTCGTCTGCGCACTCTGAGACACAAGTCATTTATAAAATATGAAAATTACTATATTCAGTGGCTTTTTCTATTTTTCTATTTCTATTTCTTTTCTTAGTAATATATATGGTGTCAGTTTATTTTGTTCTCTTTGACTTGTTGGATAGAAACGGTGCTTATTCGCAAATGTTTTATGCAATATTCCAATTTTTGTGCATAACTTAAATTTGCAACTTTGGATGGAAACCCGGCTATGTTTACCATCTATCCAAAAGTAAAGATGAAAAAGCCAATACATATAACTTTAAAAAAGCACAGCATTTGATGGAGAACATTAATGAAAATTACTGCGCATTTGTCTTTGCTTTAAATTAAAGCTATGCCAGGATAAGGGTGTATTTTCATCAGTTCATAAAACAATGTATATTTCATGTTGTTGCATTCAGTGGCGAAACAATAAGCTTTTGTTGTAAACTTTGTTGTAAACTGTATGCTTTTAATTCACTGATCCTATTTGCATGAACTCCCACTGAACTGCCATAATGCTAGTATTGGTAACATTTTAAATTTTTCTGTATATCATGTAAGTCTGGTGCATATAAACAAAATTTAGTCTCAACTGTGTATGTACACACTTACAGAATGTTTCTGCAGTTGATCGCAGCTGGTATCAGTCTTCTTCTCCCCTCATCTGATGTGTTGTATTTCTTGAGGTCCAGCTCATCCAGCACCTCCTCTGACATCTGAAGCATGTAGGCGATTGTTGAGCAGTGAGCAGGAGAGAGTTTCTTCTCTGAGTGTTTGTCTGATTTCACAAACTCCTGAATCTCTCTGGACAGAGTCTGATCTTTCACTTCCAGCAGACAGAGGAACAGATTGATGGATCTTTCAGTGGAGAGTCCATGTCCATCTTTGATCTTCTCTTTAATGTACTGTGTGGTTCTCCTGATGCTCTCTGAGCTGTTCTCTGTGTGTGTCAGTAGATCCTGTAAGAGTCTCTGATTGGACTCCAGTGAGATGCCCAGCAGGAACCGCAGGAACAGATCCAGATGTCCATTCTCACTCTCAAGGGCCTGGTCTACTGCTTTCCTTTGCAGACAATGAACTACATCTAAAAACTTTAAAGTGTCAGTATTTTTCATTACATAATGATAAAAAGCACAGTAAGCAGCAAGAAACTCCTGAACGCTCAGATGAATGAAGCTGTAGACTTTCCTCTGATGAATCACAGATTCCTCTTTAAAGATCTCAGTGCAAATCCCAGAATACACTGAGGCATCAGTGACGTCTATGCCGCTCTCAATCAGGTCCTCCTCATAGAACATCACATTGCCCTTCATCAGCTGTTTGAAAGCTACTTCAGCAAGTTTCACAATCATTTCTCTGTTGGACTGCAGGAGTTTCTCTGGATCTCTCTCTTCATACTTCTGGTTCCTCATGTTGATCTGAATCAGCAGGAAGTGGATGTACATTTCAGTCAGAGTTTGAGGGATTTCTGCACTCAGATCTTCTTTCAGGAGCTTCTGAAGCACAGTGGATGAGATCCAGCAGAAGACGGGGATGTGGCACATGATGTGGAGGCTTCTTGCTCTCCTGATGTGTGAGATGATTCTGCTGACTTGATGCTGGTCACTGATTCTCTTCCTGAAATATTCCTCCTTCTGAGTCTCATTGAATCCGTGAATTTCTGTCAGACGGTTGATGTATTTGGAGGGGATCTGATTGGCTGCTGCTGGTCTGGAGGTGATCCAGATGAGAGCAGAGGGAAGCAGCTCTCCTTTCATGAGGTTTGACATCAACACACCCACTGATGAAGTTTCAGTCACAACACAAACTTTCTGATCATCTGAAAACATCAGTGTGATTCTGCTTTCATCCAGACCATCAAAGATGAACACAACTTTACACTCCTCATAAATCTTTGAGTCCAGATCTTGAAGTTCAGGATGAAAGTCCAGCAGAAGTCTGTGAAGACTGTACTGATGATCTCGGATCAAGTTCAGCTCTCGAAATGGAAGCACAAACATGAAATCTACATCCTGATTGGCTTTTCCCTCGGCCCAGTCCAGAATGAACTTCTGCACAGAGACGGTTTTTCCGATTCCAGCGATGCCTTTAGTAAGAACAGTCTTGATTTGGTCTTTCTCCTCACGTCCTGGTTCAGGTGAGGATTTAAAGATGTCATTGCAGTAGATTGGAGTGTCTTGTGAGTGTTTTGTTCTGGCTGTTTTCTCCATCTGTAAAACCTCATGTTCTTCATTCACTCCTTCACTCTCTTCCTCTATGATGTAGAGCTGTGTGTAGATCCTGTTCAGGAGGGTTTGATTCTCTTGGAGTTTGTTTCCCTCAAATAATCTTTCATACTTGATCTTCATGCTGGTTTTATGCTGGTCTTTCACTCTCTGAAGAACATCATCTACTGATTTCTGCAGGTCTCCAGCCTCACTGGATGCAGTGCAGGTCAAAGATGTTCTGTCAGAAAAGATAGCCACAGTGCTTTCTATGAAATAGTGTTCAGAAATAGTGTCCATCCAAAACAGATATGATTCTAGATAGGATTTTGTTGCCCCTGTTCAATGCATATTACACACTT
>NW_026127540.1:0-20698 GCF_022985175.1 Labeo rohita
TCTGTCCTAGCACACACACTAGGCAAGGACTTGTAACTAGGGCGGCGTGGGTATTGCGTTCCCCTAGCGTTTGATGACGCAGCTCGAGTTCCTGAAGGGGAATGTCCCAGGTTACGACTGTAACCCTGGTTCCCTGAAGGGAACGAGACGCTGCGTCTCAGGCCCTACTTCCTGCATCCCTGCTGGCGTTTCGCTTCTCATGTAAGCTGAATGCCGGTGCCGGCGCACATGCTTTTAAGCTTCCTGGTCCGTGACGTCACCCGCCCATGACGTCTCGCTTCTCTATTGGACTGATTACACATGTGTACACATTCCCCCTAGCGTTTGATGACGCAGCGTCTCGTTCCCTTTGGGGAACCAGGGTTACAGTCGTAACCTGGGACGTTTTCTCTCTGAGAAAAAACGTTTTAGAGTGTTTCCAAGCATGCCTTGGTTTCATGAGCTGAGATTCCTAAAAACATTTCTGGCGATCCTAGAAGGCCCTAACTAAGCGTTTTATGCACTGAGGCTCTAACTAAATATGAAATGTATAAAAATTCTAACACATCAAAAAGTGTCTTTCTGCACTGTAAATAACATTCCTTGCATGCATGTGAAACATTTTTTATGTGGGTCAGCTTTATTCATGAAACTGCATGAACTATCGTTTTCTGACTGAGAAAAGACGTTTTAGAGCGTTTCCAAGCATGCCTTGGTATCATGAGCTAAGATGCCAAAAAAACTACTGGCGTTCCTAGAAGGCCCAGACTAAGCGTTTTATGAACTGAGTGTCTAACTAAATTTCATATGCAAAAAAACTTCTAACACATCAAGAAGTCTCTTTCTGCATTGTAAATAACATTCCTTTCATGCATGTGAAACATTTTTAATATGGGTCAGCTTTATTCATGAAACTGCATGAAGTAGTGTTTTCTGGCTGAGGAAAGACGTTTCAGAGCGTTTCCGAGCATGCCTTGGTTTTGTAAGGCGTGAGATTTTAGCTGCCCGTGGGTGGATGTAAATAAAGACGATGGACTTGAAAATACCAACGACTAGTAATTTTTATTGTGCAAAGTCCTAGAACTGGGGAAGAGAACAACACCAGTCTCTGAGCCCGCCACACTCTACTTTGCTCTCCTCCTTCACATTACAAGACCCTCCTTCTCAGAGGACGCAACACCAAAATAAAAGTCCTTGACAGAAACATGCAAAAATAGAATACAACGAATATTAAACAAACAACTTCACATTAGTTACCCTGCAGGAAAGTAAACATCCATGTTTTCAACATACAAAAAGTAACAATGTCCTTAAACTAGACAAAACAATGTGCAGATTATTTTTGCAATATGTCCCAAATTTACAATAAACACAATACATGGTGTGTATGTGGACTGCAGCAAAGGTTCTAAAACAAAGAACTGAAAACAAGTTTTTTTTTTTGTTTTTTTTTTTTACTTCACAACATAATCTTTAAACAGTAGGACAAGGGAATAGTAAATGCACAGGTAGTCTAGCTTCACGTCCATGAACGAGGAAGAAAGAGGTGTTTCCGGTGCTGCTGTGTACACTAGTATTATAAGACAACTGGACTGCCCTTAACGTGGTATCCCATGGCTCTGTTTGCTGGTACAGACATTTGCTCAACTGGTCTTTCAGGGTGCGATTGAATCTTTTGATTAAACCCATCTCCCTCAGGATGATAAGGAGAAGTCCTGGTTTTGGTGACACCCAACTTAGAACATGACTCCATTAAGTCTGCCTCAAACTGACAGCCTTGATCTGTATGAAGGCATTCAGGAACACCATGCTCCATGACATACTGTTCAAAAATACATTGTGCAACCGTTACAGCTCTTTGGTCTTTCATAGGATACAAATTCACATACTTTGTGAAATAGTCTTGGAGAACAAGGACATATTTATGGCCTGATGGTGACAAAGGAAGCTCGGTAATGTCAGCTGCCACTAGAGTTGGGGTACTCGGACTCGAGTCCGGTCTCGAGTACAATTTTTAGGCGACTCGGACTTGTCACGGACTCGGATGCATTTTTACTCAGACTTGACTCGGACTCAAGCCTTTCGGACTCTGAAAATATGCCGAGTCTATCCGAGTCCAGAGACAGTTGACGGAAATGTACAGTTTCTCGATGCATTACAATTACAAACAGTTGACTCGATGCATTATCACGAAAGTGATATTCAGCATTTGCATTTGCATTTGTTTTAAGTTTTGTCCAGTAGGCTACTTGAAAGCCGACGGGTGTATGTGCGCAGACACTCAAAGCGCGCTCACAGAACGCGCCTCTCAGTCAGTGTGCGAATGTCGAGTTCTCTTTCGCTTCTAAAAGGGTCTGTTATTGCTACACACATGCTCGTCTCAGAGACTATTCATGTAAATAAATTCGGTTTTGTCTTAAGTGAACCTGAACAGCTGGGAGAAACACTGATGTGTCAAAATATTTGATATGTACGTCAGATCTTAAAGCGACAGCAGCGTAAACCTGCAGTCGCCGATCACGTCATAAATATTAATCAAACAACAAAAGAAAAAGAGAAAATCACTCACTTTTCCTGACTGAATCTCTTATTAACTTTAGTAAGAATCATGTTTAATGTATACAGTGAAGATTTTGCATTGTTTTATTTTAACATTAATTACTTAAAGAAATGTCTGTAGTTTCTGTGATAACATTTCTGTGATAGCCTTTAGATAGACCTACCTAAAAAAAAAATCTATTTTTAAAAAGATTCTATTTTTTAAAAATATAATTTCATTTATATTTTTGATTAATATATTATTTATCTTTTTGTTTGTACGTAATAGGCCTACTTGGAGTGTTTACTTGCCTTCAGTAAGCTTGAGAATGTTTTACTTACATTAGTTGATTAGTTTTTGCTGTATTAAAATTATTATTATTTTTTAAACATGGTGGCAGTTTCTAGCTTCAAAGAAAGATAATTTTTCTAACATCTTTGCAGCAATAGTTTTAATGGGTCCAAAACCACCTTGGGTGTGCATGATTTTCTAATAATTCAATGGCACAACATCAATTTTTCTTTATATAATGTAATTTATTGTAATTAATGTAACTATAAATGCATTCAAAAATAAAACAGATGTGAGTTTGCTGTGACTTATGGAAAGTATACATAGGGCTTTATACACAGTGTGTACCATTGTAAAGACTAGGTTTATCCCTCACAGCCTCATTTTCATCCAAGAAAAATAGTCATAAAACCCAAAACACACACAGCCATAATCATAAATAAAAGAGGTGCATTTTCTGCTCTTAAGGTCCCATTCACCAAGATACCTACTCCTTTACCCCCACCCTTGAATTTATACATTTACTATATCAGTGAATAAGTCCCGCCCTATAATTTATCACATTCTAAAACCTGTTTCACTCTGAAATATGTCACAAGACATAAGTCAGCCATAACTTCTGTTCCATGACTTTAAGTTTGCTAAGCAGAGCATGGACACTTATGAGTTGTTGTGAAATCAAAAATCAAAATGGCAAGATCCACTAGAGGTTTGCTTTTCTTACATTTCAGTGGACATTGCATTTTTCTAGTTGCAAAGTTTAAAAACAGGGGCACCCAAACTCAGTCCTGGTCCTTGGTTTAGCTCAAACTTGCCTCAACACACCTGCCAGGGGGTTTCTAGTATGCCTAGTAAGAGCTTGATTAGCTGGTTCAGCTGTGTCTAATTGGGGCTGGAGCTAAACTCTGTAGGACACTGGCCCTCCAGGACTGAGTTTTGGCACCCCTGGGTTAAAACAATGTTAAGATTCCGACAAACATTAGTGTTTCCTTGGACTCGGACTCGACTCGGACTCGGCCCTTTGGGACTCGGACTTGAGTCCGACTCGAACCCAACACTAGCTGCCACTTTTTCAAAAGGATGACTGGCATGAATATTCTGGAGAGGAGCTACCCGATGTGGGACTGGCATAGATCTTGACTGACATGGGACACACTGTTGGCAGTAGTTCTCTATGTCTCTAGCCATGTATGGCCAGTAGAAATGCTCTCTAGCTCTTGCAAGTGTCTTTTTATGACCAAGGTGACCTACAGTGGAATGTCCATGTAAAAACTGTAACACCTGGGGGACAGCTTTGCTGGGAATGACTACATGAAGAGTAGGTGGCTCTTTTGGTTTGTTACAGGCAAAATGGTAGATCTTTCCATCCTGCAAATGCAGTCTATCAAACTGTCGCCAGTATACTTTGAGCTCTGCCGAACCTTTCTTTAGAACCCAAGCTGGAGGTCTCCGTCCATCCTTCAACCACTCACTCACTGTCCTCAGTGTGACATCATCTTTTTGACACTGTGCAATATTGACTGACAAAGTCCGAGAAAGGTCTATGGTAGCATAAGCGGTAAGAGGGGCTGTGATTAAAGAAGGTTCTGGCCTTCCTGACAAGGAGTGGCATCACTTTAAGTCGGACGTCTAGATAGTGAGTCTGCATTTGTGTGCTTAGCGCCATTCCTGTGTTTTATGACCCATTTGTACACATCAAGCTCCAATGCCCAGTGTGCCCTACGTCCTGTTGGATCTCGATCGATAAGCATTTTCGTTAACCCTAACAATGGGCGATGATCGGTAACAATTACAAAGGGGCACCCTTGCAAGTAGTGTAAGAAATGTCTAACGGACCAAACAGTAGGCCACTATTTTCTGTCAAAAGCGGACCAGTTGCGCTCTGTTGCACTTAGCACATGACTGGCATAGGCTACTACCTTTTCAACGCCCTGTTGTTGTTGTGCAAGAACTGAGCCAATGGCATGGTGAGATGCATCCGTATACAGAATAACAGACTTGCTGAAATCAGGGTAGGTGAGATTAGGTGGAGAAGATAGAGCATGCCGGAAATGCTGAAAAGTGTCCTCGCATTGTTCACTCCATGCGAATGTGGCAGGTTTCTTCGTCAGACTGTGTAAATGGGCTGCCTTTTCTGCAAAGTCTTTTATGAAATGACTATGAAAGATCGAACCTCTGTAGGTGTAGTAGGATGAGGCCAGTTCAGTACTTTCTCAGTCACTTTGGGGTCTGGTTGAATTCATCATCTACCTGTCTTGAAACTCCTATCTGCCCTGAGCTGTCAATTTGCACCGAACTGTCTGCCTGTCCTACAATGACCACGGAGGCCGTTCCCCTGTCGCTGGCGCTCCCGGTGCTGGGATTGGCCTTATGGTGTGTGTGTGCCCCTGTCTCTGGGGCTCATCTAGTTGACGTGCTTTCCACTAACATTCAGGGCTGTAGGGGTCATCTCTAGGTGCTGATCCACTATCTGGTCTGGATATGAACAGGAACCGGGTGACTGCAGTGACCATCTGATCTGAAAACAGACTGGATCTGGGTGGCTACAGTGACCTTGGAATAAGAACAAAACAGACTAATATTAGCGTAGATGCCATTCTTCTTACGATGTTACAAGTACATCAGATGTTACAGGAATTGTTCCTCAGAAGATCAATAGTGATGCGATACTGTAGCTGATCACTGCATGGTTACAATTTTATACCTTATAGTATCGATTGGAAGTAAAGTTCATGAAAGTCGTTACAGCTATGCTGTTGGGAAATGTCAACGCCTGTTGATGCTTTTTTTTTTGTTAATTTAGCCACTGTATTGAATAAATACCTGGGGTTATGTTTGTTTTTTTTCTAAAAATATAGATGAAATAATCAGACCTAGCAGTTTTTAATGCTTTTTTGTAGGATAGGGTACATTCTTGCCTTGCAATACGAAATACCTCTAGTTTTGTTTTCCTCCAGCTGCGCTCCATTTTCTGGGCTGCTCTCTTTAGGGTGCGATTGTGCTCATTATACCATTGTGTCGGACTGTTTTCCTTAATATTCCTTAAGCGTAAGTTCTGTTACATCATCAAATTTTTCTGCGCTATTGGATATGCTAAGGATTTGAGATAAATCAGGAAGATTACTTACAAACCAGTCTTTTATGGTAGAATTGATGGTTCTACCATACTTGTCACAAGTAGTTGAATTTACAGTTTTAGCTATATGGAGTTTACACAAAACTAGATAATGATCTGAGATATCATCACTTTGCTGTAGAATTTCAACACAATTGACATCAATTCCATGTGACAGTATTACTTCTAGAGTATGATTTTGAAAATGAGTAGGCCCTGACACATGTTGTCTAACCCCAACAGAGTTCAGAATGTCTATAAATGCTGATCCCAGTGCATCTTTTCAATATCAACATGGATATTAAAACTGGGGGGGTAGACTCATTTAAAATAATGTAATCATTTGGTTTTAGACAGGTCAAATTCTGTCAAATAGAGCACATCTAGGTTTTGATTCGTGATTTACAAAAAGTGCTTTCATAGAAAGGGACATGATATTCACTAAGCTAAGCTTTATCATTTATCTTTCTCTGTATTATATACATTTTTTATTTGTTGAACATCAATTAAATTGTTACTCTTAAATTGGTTTGGACGTTTTGGTTAAATTGGTTTGGACACAGTTTCTATAGTATCATATTTAGGTGAAAGGGTCTCTATGTGCTGAAAATTGATTTCTGTGACGTGAGGTGGTTAGCAGACGGTCAGTTTAGCCAGTCTATCTGCTTCCTGACCTGGATCCCAGTTAGTCAAGTGCAAACTCTAAAACCTTGTGCCATATTTCTAGAGAGAAGAGTGGCACCACCCCCGGAGGGATGAAGACCATCTCTTTTCAACAGGTCAGGTCTGCCCCAAAAACTCGTCCAATTGTCTTTGAAACCTATATTATTTTGTGGGCACCACTTAGATGTCCAGCCATTGAGTGACGATTGTCTGCTATGTATCTCGTCACCGCGGTAAGCAGGGAGGGGACCAAAGCATATAACAGTGTCCGACATTTTTAGTGATCTCTGGCTGGCGATGTTGAACATCATTAGTGCCGATGTGGATAACAATCTTACTGAATTTACGTTCAACATTAGCCAGCACATTTCATATTTGCCAAAATGTCAGGTGCTTTGGCTTCCAGTAAACATTGGACTATGGTGGCTGGTTTCTCTATTTTCACGTTCTGTACAATAGAATCACCAATTACTAGAGCACTTTCATCAGGTATCAGTCGGTGCATCACTGAGTGCGGAGAACCTGTCTGATGTTTTGATCAGAATGGAAGAGCGGTGTTTTGACTCACAACTATGCCACCTCACAGTCACCCAGTCGCCTTGCTGTGGGGGCTCTACAGCTGGAACCGAACAATGTACATGACTCCAAAAGTCGTATCTAAATCCTTCACATTCTCAATTAAAGTTTGGATGCATGTCTCTAGTTCTGAAATCTTCTCTGTCAGCCTAACTATTTCCCTGCATTTATCAAATGTGAATCTCTCCTTGCCGTCAGAAATAGATAAGCTATACATGTGGCAAGCGGTGCAAATAACAATAACAGGAGAAGAAGCCATTACTTACAATGATTGTAAAATGATTTCGACTTACCACTGTTGTTTGATGAACTCATGAAAAACGGAGCAGGAAAGAAAACAAACTGAGCGAGAGAAAAAAGAAAACGGCAATGTTAGTATACGCAAATAGAAACGCAAATGACAAGTTAACCGGCTAACGGAATGCTAACGCACTGCACTTGTGGTTTTAGATTTAAAGTGAATGATCAAATTAGTCAGATTAGCTTGATAGATAATATCAGAAATATGGAGGGGATTAACTTATATTTTATGACTTTAAACAACAGAGTGATAGTAAGATAGAGATTCCAACAAAAAAAACAAGGCTACATGGAGCTACAATCGCAAACCACTCCACAGCACAGGAGACCGGACTAGACCCGTCTACCCAGCGGCTCCACAATGGCTCCTAGCTCCCTCCTTTCTGCCATGACCCATCAGTCCACCAGCTCCCTTGTCCATCCAGCTCCGCCATGGTCAATCGTCGACCATCTGCTGCCTCGGGACTCCACTCCTCCGGCTGCGCCTCGTCCCTTCGTCTATGTCAGGCTCCTCCTTCCCTCTGGCTCCACCTTGGTCCTCTGCTGCTCCGCCTTGGCTCTCTGCCTCAGCTCCCCTGGAGTCATCACCTCCTACTCCACCATGGCTCCTCTCTCCGTCGTCTCCAACGTGGCTCACCATTATAGCTGCAGCCTGGATCCCGTCTAGCTCCTCCTGCTCTAAATCCCTCATGCCTTCTCCCTGGCTCCTCCCTCCATCTGATCTGCCCTGGCTCCTCCCTCTGTCATCTCCACCCTGGACTCTGTTCATCATCCAACTCTCACACCACTGTGAGTTTTAGTTTGTTTTCTTCCCTTTAGTGTATCTTGACATAGATTCTGTCTCCCCTTTGATTTTGTCATTTGATTAATCTGTGATTTATTAATTATCTTCGTTTGCTTTAGTACTTCTAGTCCAGTGTTCAATTCAGTGTTCCCTTCATCTTCTTTGTGCGTGAGTTCTCTAGACAGTTGCGTATATATATATATATATATACAGTGGGTACGGAAAGTATTCAGACCCCCTTAAATTTTTCACTCTTTTTATATTGCAGCCATTTGCTAAAATCATTTAAGTTCTTTTTTTTTTCTCATTAATGTACACACAGCACCCCATATTGACAGAAAAACACAGAATTGTTGACATTTTTGCAGATTTATTAAAAAAGAAAAACTGAAATATCACATGGTCCTAAGTATTCAGACCCTTTGCTGTGACACTCATATATTTAACTCAGGTGCTGTCCATTTCTTCTGATCATTCTTGAGATGGTTCTACACCTTCATTTGAGTCCAGCTGTGTTTGATTATACTGATTGGACTTGATTAGGAAAGCCACACACCTGTCTATATAAGACCTTACAGCTCACAGTGCATGTCAGAGCAAATGAGAATCATGAGGTCAAAGGAACTGCCTGAAGAGCTCAGAGACAGAATTGTGGCAAGGCACAGATCTGGCCAAGGTTACAAAAAAATTTCTGCTGCACTTAAGGTTCCTAAGAGCACAGTGGCCTCCATAATCCTTAAATGGAAGATGTTTGGGACAACCAGAACCCTTCCTAGAGCTGGCCGTCCGGCCAAACTGAGCTATCGGGGGAGAAGAGCCTTGGTGAGAGAGGTAAAGAAGAACCCAAAGATCACTGTGGCTGAGCTCCAGAGATGCAGTCGGGAGATGGGAGAAAGTTGTAGAAAGTCAACCATCACTGCAGCCCTCCACCAGTCGGGGCTTTATGACAGAGTGGCCCGACGGAAGCCTCTCCTCAGTGCAAGACACATGAAAGCCCGTATGGAGTTTGCTAAAAAACACCTGAAGGACTCCAAGATTGTGAGAAATAAGATTCTCTGGTCTAATGAGACCAAGATAGAACTTTTTGGCCTTAATTCTAAGCGGTATGTGTGGAGAAAACCAGACACTGCTCATCACCTGTCCAATACAGTCCCAACAGTGAAGCATGGTGGTAGCAGCATCATGCTGTGGGGGTGTTTTTCAGCTGCAGGGACAGGACGACCGGTTGCAATCGAGGGAAAGATGAATGCGGCCAAGTACAGGGATATCCTAGACGAAAACCTTCTCCAGAGTGCTCAGGACCTCAGACTGGGCCGAAGGTTTACCTTCCAACAAGACAATGACCCTAAGCACACAGCTAAAATAACGAAGGAGTGGCTTCACAACAACTCTGTGACTGTTCTTGAATGGCCCAGTCAGAGCTCTGACTTAAACCCAATTGAGCATCTATGGAGACACCTAAAAATGGCTGTCCACCAACGTTTACCATCCAACCTGACAGAACTGGAGAAGATCTGCAAGGAGGAATGGCAGAGGATCCCCAAATCCAGGTGTGAAAAACTTGTTGCATTTTTCCCAAAAAGACTCATGGCTGTATTAGATCAAAAGGGTGCTTCTACTAAATACTGAGCAAAGGGTCTGAATACTTAGGACCATGTGATATTTCAGTTTTTCTTTTTTAATAAATCTGCAAAAATGTCAACAATTCTGTGTTTTTCTGTCAATATGGGGTGCTGTGTGTACATTAATGAGAAAAAAAAAAGAACTTAAATGATTTTAGCAAATGGCTGCAATATAAAAAGAGTGAAAAATTTAAGGGGGTCTGAATACTTTCCGTACCCACTGTATATATATATATATATATATATATACAGTACTGTGCAAAAGTCTTAAGCCACTAGTATTTTCATCAGCTAAAAAATGATTTAAAGTCAGTTAAAGTCGGTCTTTTGCTGTAGTGTGTCAGTAGGAAATATCAGATTACATTTCTAAACATTCATTTTCCCATTAATCGTAATAATCCAGTGAGATTTTTGTTTGCACAAGGAGTCTGACAACAGCGAGTGCTCTGCACAGAGATCTGATCTCATCATCATCCAGTCTGTCTGGAATGACATGAAGAAACAGAACAAACTCAGACAGACTAAATCCAGAAGAACTGTGACAAAGTCTCCACGATGCTTCAAGAAACCTACCTGCAAAGCTGCAGCGCTGTTAAAAGTTGTAGGCACTTGTGTAAAAATGCTGTGAAATGAGGATGCTGTTGTAAATAGATTTTCTTTATCAATTACCTTCTATTAACTAAATAAAATCAACATTTGGTGCGACCATTCTTTGTGTTTACAGCAGCTTTTGCCCTAGGTGCACTTGCGCAAAATTTTTCAGGTAGCTTTGCAGGTAGGTCTCTTGAAGCATCTTGGAGACGTTGCCACAGTTCTTCTGGATTTACTCTGTTTCAGTTTGTTCTGTGTCTTCATGTCATTCCAGGAAGACTGGATGATGATGAGATTAGATCAGTGTGGAGCACTGGCTGTTGTCAGACTCCTTGTGCAAACAAAAATCTCACTAGATTATTACAATTGAAGGATCCTTAGATCCTTCCATGCAAATTATTGTGTTTAAATTTTATGTTTGTTTTTAATTTCATTTATAATAATTTATTTACATAATCATTTAATAATCATTTTACAATCATTAGTCATTCACATAATTCATATTTAATTATTTATTTGATTATTTAAGTATTTATCATTTATTCATTTACTCATATATATTGTTCATTTATATTATTCATTTATATGTTTTTATATTTTATATTTCTTATTATTTTCCTTGCTTATGCATTTTCATTATTGTTCAGTTCCATGATTGCGGGGTTTCGTGAATTGTTTGGTCTAAGAAATAGATAACGGGGATGTTTATGGAAATTCAAGGTTTATGGGATGTTGAATCCGTTTGATATATCATTGTTCTTTGAGCTGTACTCCTTAGACGAAGTTTGAACATTGAGACATACGCAACTAAAACTGTTCAATAAATTCTGTTATACCTTTTTTACCATCATCACTTCGTCTCCTGCTTCTGCTCTTTTCTGGCTTTCATCAATCAACTTCATAACTGACAGAAACCTGCTTGTTAGTGGGGTTGGGGTAACTACAGCTTGCTGACTAGTTGTTCTGTTACCGAAAGACTGATATGGCGTATGGCGTGGGGACCTGATCTAACACAATTAATGGCAAACAGAATGTTTGGAAATGTAAACCGATATTTTTTACTGACACACTACAGCAAAAGATAGGAATAACTTTGGAATGACTTTAAACCATGTTTTAGCTGGTGAAAATACTAGTGGCCTAAAACTTTTGCACAGTACTGTATATATTATCATAGACAACATATCATAGTTTACATTATCATAGTTTAAAAAACCCACAAATTTCTACATAAAAAGCATTTTTATTAATTTTTTTTCTGTAAAATTAGAACCAAATTGGTTAAGTCTTTATCTTGATATATATGACAATATATGAATCAGTGACTATGTTCAGTAAGTAAATATTTCATAATATATTTCTTTTAAAAAAATCTAAAATAGCATACAAAGTAAAAAATAGTTATAATGCTTTTTGTTTTTTCTCTCTTTCAATAGAAAAGGTAGAGATCTTTAAAACAATTATAAAACAATGTAATTGTTTAATGAATTAAAATATGAATCTAAAGCATTAAGCATAAAATAACATTGTGTCAAATAATAACATAACCTTGGTTTTGTGATATTGTTATGGTTGATTTGAGTGCTAGGGGGCACTCTGACTTTTCAGACCTTCATAGACCAAAAGATTGTCTCATCCCTATAGCTTATGGCTTAAGCTATCTTAACTAAACTCCTCTCTCTCTCTCTCTCTCTCTCCCTCCGCCTCTCTCTCAGACAAACAGGGTCTGTTTGGCTCCCCAGGCCCCCTCCAGCTGTCTGACTATAACCACTGCTTTCTGTGCTAGATGTTCCAGAGCTGACTGCTTTGCAGGGCATGTCTGCAAAGAGAAAATATTCTGCCTTCAAACTTACTTCTCTTTCTCACATGCTCAGTGACATGATATCACGTTCATCAGTCAGTGGCCCGAGGCTGTTTATGTAACAGTATATGGTTTGCATAAGCATTAACATATGATTCCACATAAGTTGTATATCACTAAAAATCAAGCTTAGGAGAAGAAAGTCACATTAAATTAAAAACAGGATTTTCATCCACACATTATGTAATGTGCATTAAGTTTAAACGATTTTAAATAACATCAGCATTGTCTGTAAAGATTGCTCTTTTTATGCTGCCAGCACACATGTTTCTAACAAATGTTGTGCAGTGGTTAAACTCTAGCCATAAGCTTCTGAGACAGGTTGAAAAAAAAAAGAAGTGAGAATAAGCTGTATGGAAGAAAAGGCATCGCTGAGTGAGGAATGTTTCAGTAGCCGGGTAAAACTATTCAGGTTGCCCCGTTTAAACAGCTACAGGGACAAATTTACCGTTCAGAGGCTCTTCTATCTAAAATTGGCCGGGGAAGAGAGGCGAAAGGTATGCACATTCCTCTCACAAATGTAGATGATGCATGTGTTTGCAATGTGACAAAGGAGAATGGAAAAAATCATTGGAAAACAGCATTTTTAAACCAGTTTAGCCTTTTGCATATTTTTCGACACTCTTCTAAGTAGTTTATTAACTCTGGCTGACAAAATTATATAGACAAAGTTTGTACAGACATAAAGCTGTAATTGGCACATTGTTATGTGCCAAAAATGAAAATTACTCCATGATTTACTCACCCTCAAGCCATCCTAGGTGTATATGACCGTCTTCTTTCAGACGATTACAATTGGAGTTATATTAACCCCCTGGAGCTATGTGGAGCAATTTTTATGATGGATTGATGCACTTTATTGGACTTCAAAATCTCAACAACCATTCACTGCCATTATAAAGCTTGGAAGAGCGAGGAATTTTTTAATATAACTCTGATTGTATTTGTCTGAAAGAAGGAAGTCATATACACCTAGCATGGCTTGAGGGTGAGTAAATCGTGGTAATTTTCATTTTTGGGTGAACTATCGCTTTAAGGATTCAAAGTTACAGGCTGTTTCTGTTTCATTTGGGCAGGCGGACCAATGGGTATCAGCTCAATTTTCTTGTTGCTCTCTGTGTGTGGGCCGACTTGGGCCTTCACATTAGACTTGGACTATGGTGGTGTACCACTCTGGATCAACCGCTTTTTGGGAGAGCCGAGTGTGCTGACTTTGAAAGATCGGATGGATCCCGGTTGGTTTCGTGCTGTAAACACACAAAGTTGTCCCTTGGAGTGTGACTGCCCGATTCAGTGGCCAACAGCCCTTTATTGTGACCACAGGGGCCTTAACCAGCTTCCCTCAGGCCTTCCATCCCACACACAGTACTTGTTTCTCCAAGGGAATAATATTACTATCCTTGGATCTGGAATGTTTGCCAATGCCACCAACTTGCGCTGGTTGATCTTGGATCACAATCAGCTACTAAGTGAGCAACTCAGTAATGTGTTGTTTTCCAATCTGACCCGCTTGGTAAATCTTTTCATTAATAATAATAACCTGACAAAGGTGCCAATCGGACTGCCTAATGGACTCAAGCAGCTACGACTTGCATATAATCATATCGAAAAGATTTCTGCAGGAGCTTTCCAAAAACTGGAAAATTTAACGCTACTTCTGTTACAAGGTAACCGTCTGAAAACTATAGAAGAAGGCGACTTGAAAGGTATTCTTTGGTTTTTATATATATGTATTTTATACATCTTAGAAAAGATAAATCTAGAGATGCACTGGTATTAAAATTCTGATTGGTACCAAAAAACTGATATTTACTTCTTATGGCTGATAATTGCTAATATGATATTAAAATCTATTTGTCCAAATATTTTTCGAATTAAACACTAAAAACTAAAAATAATCACTCTAAATGCTACAAGAGAATTGAAACATCACAACATTCTACAATACCAATCTACAGTATAAAATGGATTTTATTTTGAGATTAAATAATACTGATAAACACTAATAAATAAATGAGTGAATGAATGAACAAACAAATGAATTAAAATACAATAAAATGAATCTCTAATATCTGATCCATGGGCCAGTATATTGTGCATAAATCATCAGGAAGTATCAAAGGGATAGTTCACCCAAAAATGAAAATTCTGTCATTAATTACTCACCCTCATGTCGTTCCAAACCTATAAGTCCTTTGTTCATTTTTGATGAAATCCGAGAGCTTTCTGACCCTGCATAGCCAGCAATGCAACAACCATGTTCAAGACCCAGAAGGGTAGTAAGAACATCCCTAAAATAGTCAGTGCGACATCATAAATAAATAAAATCATTGTTTTTGTTTTCCTTGTGCACAAAAATTATTCTCGTTGCTTTATAGAATTACAGTTGAACCACTGATGTCACATGGGCTATTTTAATGATGTCCTTACTGCCTTTCTGGCCTTTGAACGTTTCAGGTGTTTTGCTATCTATGCAAAGTCAGAAAGCTCTTGGATTTAATCAGAAATATCTTAGTTTGTGCTCCAAAGATGACCAAAGGTCTTACGGGTTTGGAACGACATGGGGGTGAGTAATTAATGACAGAATTTTTATTTTTGGCTTAACAAAGAATGTTAATCATTTCGTAAACTATAAGCATTAAGTCCATCTGTCATGTTCTTCACCAGGTCTTGGAGTCCTCAACCTCCTGGATCTTAGTCACAACCTCCTGGAGACTTTCCCCAAACATCTGCCTCCATCTGTCCAGCAGCTTTACCTCTCCAACAACTCTCTGACTGGCCTGACCGAAGACAGTCTTCATGGTTTTAACAGACTCCGTTATCTACGGCTTGGACACAACAAATTGAGGAATGAAGGGCTTGACCCTGGTGCATTTAACCTCACATCTCTGGTGGAGTTGGATCTTTCGTATAATCAACTGACAGAAATCCCAACAGTTCCTACCACCCTTCAGTACCTCTACCTTGAAGTTAACCATATCCAAGGTGAGATGCCGCAAGGTTCTTGTTTTACAAAAACAAAATAACTGACATTTATTCTTAGATACTGCACTGAGGAGAAAACAGCACTGCTAAATTTCAATGTGACATAGGAACATTTTCAGTCCATGAGAGAGTTTCATGCCTAGTTTAATGGCAGAATAACTGTGACGAGACACAAGACAGAGAACCTTATATTTTCATGCTAATGTTACATTAACAAAACATTAAATAAATTGCTCCTACAGAACTTGGAGAGAATATGACACTTAAATCTCACTGCAGGTTTTCAAAAGACAAGATGTTTATAGTGGAAATAAAGCACTGCTGACAGACTTCAGGAAACCATGGATTTGGTTTTGATCCACAAAATTACATCAACGTGGCAAAATACACAATTTCATTATTATTTGAGAACTAGAAAATAGGTAATGGTATTCTGAGAAATAAGTGGTCTTCTATCTTGGTCTATGCATTCACTGAATGTAAAGATAATTTCAGATGAGGTCAAACATAAATGGTTAATAAAACTTTAAATGTTCAACTTTCAGACAAAGCTTGAATTTCAGTCCATTTTATTTATATACTATAATTATATACTTAAAAAAAACACAATTCTAAATTCTGCACAAATCTTCCAGGAATGCCATCCTAGGCCCTGATAAGAAGGAAACCCACACGTTGTCATGGGCAGTGACAATTTTAGTGATCCTGCTTACATGTCTCCTACAGTCTTAAATTTCAGCCAAAAGCATAAATTATTCTGAATACAAATCTGTAAGCTAGCCAAATGCTTGACTAAGAACTGCTCGAATGTTTGTGTCTTGATCAACAGTCTTACAAAATGAGGCTGTGTTCTCAGGCCAATGAAATAATCCCTGGCATGAGAGAATAAACATTCCGACCTGCATGGGCCATGGGAAAAATGACGGAAAATGTGACAAGATTTTAGAAGAGAAATAAACTTTTGCTCCTCACTTGGTTTCTTTTCCCCCTTTCCAGTTCTCTAATGTGTTTGTTGCAACATGTTTGCAGACAGACACATCCTGGAGAGACACAAGGTGACTGGAAAAAGTAGGTTAGTTGAAAGAGAAGGAGGGAGAGAAGAAAAAAGGAAGGTTTGAGAACATCTGTGAATACTCCAAAAGGAATCCACATGTGCTAAAAGCACGCTCTGTTCTCACCCCCTCCTCCTCAGCAGCATGCCGTGCTCGGTTACAAGAGCTCTCTGGTGAACAGCAAAGACTTCAGCAGACATTCTTTTTTTTTTTTTTTTCAGGCAGTGGTCATGATTCACTTTCTTTGAACCATACAATAAAACCTCATGCCATCAACAGTGGTTTACTATTTGAAAATGAAGTATTCTAAATTATTAACAAACCACTATTAAAATAATGATGAATGGTATATAATAGAAGCTTAGAAGTGGAGGTAAGGAAAAGTTTAAACAACCTTTCAGATCTCCCTTTAGAAAACAAAAAGAAACAGTGTAATAGAGAAAGTATTGACCGGCCCAACTGACCAGCCCAGGCTCCAGTCTGAGGGTGGAGACACTAATATGTTTTTTTGCATAGATCAGAAAAAATGATAATAATATTCTAATATTATAAATAATATTAATGTAATCTGGGCAGAGAAATGGAAACAAGCTACAAATATAGTTACACACCTTAAGAGCTTTTTAAACACATATTGATTGTTTTTAAACACATATTGATTGTTTTTAAACACATATTGACTGTACTGAGAATAGTCTTATTTTAATATGTTCCTTAAAGTTCACTTATAATGTTATTGAAGTTTTTTTGCAAAAAAAAACAAAACAAAAAAACACCTTATTCTGACCCTCTGTCTAAAAATCAGGGGTCATCGGATGCCCATTTTCCACAAGCTGATATGATTCTTTAGGGTCTTAATGAGAAGTCTATAATATACTTCGGTTAAAATTTCTCAGTGGTAGTGTAAAAAAACACTCTTTTTACCTTGTCAAAATCAGCCCTGTTCTCTCTTCTGTGGGGTGACGAGCTGGTCTATTGAATCGTGAAACTTGCTAAACTAGCACATTATTAAGAAACGCTATTTGCAAAGATGCATAAACTCACTTCTGCTTGTAGGTGAAGCAGCATCACAAATGATTTGCGGGAACATAGACGCATTTATGTAGATGGTCGGGCACATTGCCTTCTAAAACAAAAGTAACATTAATCCTCTGCATCTTCAGTGGCTCAGATGTTGACATGATCAACACCTCAGTCGCTCAACTGGAGACATTCTTGTCTTCCCCTGCACCGGAGTCGAAACAATGGTGGTTCACAGCTCAATCAGGGCTAAATTAAGATAGTCATGTCAATCAACTATCGTGGGAGTGGCCTTTGTCGGTGTGACATCACACTGACAAGAAGCTGAGAATGGCTTGATTTGAAAAAGGAGGTATTTCTTATTCATTCCAGCTTTGTTTTTCTGTTGAAATCTCTATCTTACTATCACTTTCTGATCTAAGTATCTCTCATAGTCCAATGTTTACCAGGAGCCAGAGTGCCTGACATCTTGGCAAATGTAAAAGTGCTGGCTAATGCTAAGCGTAAATTCAGTAAGATTGTTATTCACATCGGCACTAATGATGTTCGACTTCGCCAGTTAAAGTGTTGTGTGAACTTGCAAGTACGATGTCAGACACTGTAATATGCTCTGGTCTCCTCCCTGCTTACCGTGGTGACGAGATACATAGCAGACTGTCGTTACTCAATGGCTGGATGTCTAAGTGGTGCCTGCAGAATAACATAGGTTTCATAGACAATTGGACGAGTTTTTGGGGCAGACCTGACCTGTTAAAAAGAGATGGTCTTCAACCCTCCAGGGAATATGGCACAGAAATATGGCACATAGTCTTAGAGTTCGTACTTGACTAACTGGGGCCCAGGTCAGGAAGCAGACAGACTGGCTTAACCGACCGTCTGCTAGCTGCCTCAGTAGTTTCTTGTAAAAAATATATATATACTTTTACTTCATTTAACTTAATAAATTCAGAAAGCACCGTTCTTGTAACCCTGTCTCTTCCCCCATTGATGTTTAAGGATCCTACCCTTACAACGTCCATAAAAGGGTTCCAAAAGAGGGAAAAAACAGAAAGAAAAGAAGAAAAAGAAACAACCTTTACACATCATTAGCCAAATTTATTGAAATTTCCTTTTCTTGGGGGAATTTTCCCCTTTCTTTTTTTTTTTTTTTTTTATTGAGTTTTTCAGAATGATCTGCATACACAGTAATGGGTAAAGCATAAACAGTGTACAATATTTAAGGGAAAAAAGAGAAGAAAGACATGGGGAAAAGAACCCCAAAACAAAACAAAAAACAAACAAACAAAAAAAAAAACCCAAACAAACAAACAAAGAAAAGAAACAAAAAAGTGATAACAGCAGTGTGGTCTAATTCAAAACAATATTACAGTACCATGGTGTACACAGTTAAGGATACATAGTAGACTTATAATCAATGCCAAGACAGTTCAAAGGAATTTCCCACAGCTTCTGAAATGAGTTAGATTTACCTTTTAGTGTATGTCCAATCTTTTCCATAAGTATGGTTTCTTTAATCAGGATTATCCAGTCCTTGATAAGAGGCGGTTCTGTCCCAACCCATTTATTCATAATTAATTTCCTCCCCAACATCAGCAAAGGTTTAAAGACATCTGAATGTTCCAAAAAAAGGGAGGGCAAAACACCTAGTAAGCACATTATTGGGGAGGCTGTAACCTTCTGTTTATATATTATAGATAGTTTGTCACAAACACCATTCCAAAAATCAGCAATCACAGGACATTCCCAAAAACAATGAAAGAATGTGCAGATACTATTATTGCATTTTGGACATTGGGGTGATACAGTGTTATTTATTTTACTATATTTATTTGGAGATATATAAGCTCTATGTACAATATTAAATTGCATTTCTTTAAATCTATTGCAGACTGAGATATTCAAGGGTAGTCTAATAATATCATCCCAGACATTTTCGTCAATGTCACATTTTAAGTTCTTACTCCATGCCTTCTGCAATGAAATCAGGTTGTCTGCTTTATACTGGTTTATCATGGAGTAAAATTTGGATATGAAGTGCTTAACTTCAGTATTCTTAAGAAAAAATCTATCCAAAAAGAAATCAGAGCTATTCAGGGGACAAGAGACTGGATTACAAAACTCTTGTTCTATATCTACCCACAGAGCATCTTCAGATTTATGTACCCAGTCTAGGATGATCCTAGCCTGTATTGCCCATATATAATATTTAAAATTTGGTAGAGACCATCCACCTTTATCAGTGGGCAATTGTAAAGTTTGTAGTTTGACTTTAGGTCGCTTACTGGCCCAAATAAATTTTGACATAGAACTATTGAGATCTTTTATATCAGCATTTGTCAGGTTTGAAAAAGTCATGGATAATGGGTAGGGATGTGACGAGATCTCGTGGGACGAGATCTCGCGAGATCCGATGTGTCTCGCGGGACTAGTCGGGTCTCGCGAGATCTCGTGACGATATCATTTGCAGAACATTTTGCAATTCTAAAACATTAGAGCTGCACAATTAATCCTTAAAATATCCAGATCTGGATTCAAACACCCACGCGATCTTATTACTGAATGACAACGATTTAGCTGTGTCTATTACGACTGTTTCACATCGTGAGTGTCAGTGGAGCATGAGAAGCACATTTTGTCGCTGCCCATGTTAATGAATCAGAGGGTCGGGGTAAATGTGAACGCAGAAAAAGTAACACAAGCAGTCTTTTTAACCACATTATAATCATTATTTCTGTGTTATAGACATTTAAATAATAGAAGTACTGGGATAAAAGTTTATAGTTTGGGTATCAACACTTATTGTCTACAGTAGCGGTCAAAACGAAAGTATCTTAACACGTGTATGTATAGTAACGCTTATCCTCTTCCGCCAGCAGGTGGCGACAACTGCCCGTTTAAAAAAAAGTATGTCATTGAATCATTCATTCAGGAGATTTCAATAGTCAAGCAAGTCTTAATGAATTGAGACACTGACTCCTTCATTGGATTTTTTTTTTTGTTTGTTTGTTTAAATGAATATATGTTTTTAAAAGACTTGAGCAATGAACAGTTTGTCAGAACCACTATTAAAATACATTATTTTGTTTAGTTCTCTAATCTTTTTTGAGAGAATCATGGTCTCCAATTTGTTAAAAACAGCTGGGATTCCTAATTTATCCAGAATGGTGAAGCTCTTGTTTATTACTGCAAATAATTCATTAAAATGGAAGTTTAATTTCATAAAGTTCAAAATGCACCTAAATTTTTTTTTTTTTTTTTTTTTTTTGCATTTTGTATTTTTTTATGTTGAATAAAAGACTATTTTCCCTATATATTTCATC
>NW_026127541.1:0-20681 GCF_022985175.1 Labeo rohita
ATGAAATATTTTTTAAAAAAAAACCTTTCAAACCGGGCTAAATTTAATTTTACCCAAATATTTGGACCAAAATTTTTTCCAATCCCACCAAGCGGGGGAGTGAAAAACCACGCGGGGAAAACCCAAAAGGGGGCCCGGGGGTTACATCGCGCGAAAAAAAGAGGAAAACCAATCAAAAGCCACTGAATCAAAAAAATTTACAAATTTTAAAAATCCTTAATTTAAAAAATTTTTTAAATTTAAATCTTTTTTTGCCTTACAATGACGTTTTTTAAAATAAAAAAAAAAAAGCAATCAAAATAAAAAGCTTTTCAATTTTATTTGCCAAAAAATATTTTCCCGAGAAAAATTGTTTTTTTTTCTTTTTTTTCTTTTTAATAAACAATAAAAAAAATAAATATAAAGCCTGACCCCAAAATATTGACCCAAGGCCCTTTAAAAGTTATATATTTTTTAAAAAACTTTTGAAAAACCCCTTTTTTTGGGGGAAATTTTTTCCCCAAAAACGGGTATTTTTTTGGGGCCCGGGGAAAAGCCCCCACTGTCCACTTTTTCCCAAGACCACCCCCCCAAGGGACATAAGGGAAAATAGAATAGAGAAATTAAAATTTTAATTTGGACTGAACAAAACAACCCGTTTATAAAAAATTTTATAAAACAGTAAAAAAAAAAAAAATTTTGTGAATTTTGGGCCCCCGTTGCCGAGGGGTTTTTATTGATAAAACCTTTTTTTACACACAGGGGAAGTTAAAACACCACCCCGAAGTGTTGCTAGGCGCATGTCCTTTTTGGGTGAAAAGGGGGTTTGTGTTTTATCACATTCACAGGTTACCCTATCAAATTTATTTGTGTCATTTTTGCCCTCCCTTTGGGCCCCCTTTCCCTTTTTTCCTGCTAAAAGTGAGTTTCGCACGGGTCCGAAAATTGTTTTGAATAGAGAACAAACGTCAAGGGAAAGAAAGCCAATTTATTTACATTGTCTCATTGCATAAAAATTTCCGAGTTCAACCTTCCTAAGGATTAAAACTCCTATGCATGTATTTTTTTTTTTAAAAAGCAGAGCAGACATACAAAAGTACTCATGGCTTAGCTATATTTTTATGTTAGACTATATTGCTAGTAGCATACAGCAGGTTTTAAACCCATTTCCAATGACATTTTAAAAAGAGGAGTTCCCCCCCGCTAAGTTAAACAGGTAGGACCAAACGCAGAAAAATTTTCGTGAAAAACCCAGGTTTTTTTTTAGATAATACTTAAATATTTTTTGTTTTTTTTTACCTCCCACCGGTATGTCCTTGAGCCCGGGAAAAAGAAAATTTTAATTTAAAGCATTTGGGGGGGGTTTAATTTTTTTTTTTTTTTTTTCTCCACTTTTTTTTCTTCCGCTCCTCTTTTGGGGATTTGGGCCCCGGGGGCCCTTTTTTCCCGAAACCGCCCTGCCAGGGGCAAATGAAATTTTTTATAATTTTTTTTTAATTAAACAATATTTCAAAATTCACATTTGAGTAAAATTTTATTAAAAAACAAACTATTTGGGAAAAAAAACCCCCCAAATTTCAAAACCCCCAAATTTAAAAAACGTTTCTTCAAATCCAACCAACCCCCTGTCCCAGTTTAATTTTTGAGTTTGTTTGTCTCCCTTTTGGGGGAGGTTGACAGGAAGGGCTAAAATTTAAAGGGGGTTATTTAAAAAAAATTCATAAAACCTTTATCCCCTTTAAGTAAAAATATTCCAAAAAAACCAAATTAAAAAAACCTTTTTTAAAACAAAAAAAAACCCCTTTTTATTTTTCCCGTGCCTGCCGGGGGGCCTCCCCATGTGTTAACATAAGCATCTTACCCCGGGGTTAAATCGTTGAAAGGGAGTTAATGAAACCGATTTCGTTATTTTGTTTCTGTGTTAATAAAAAATATGGTTATTTACCCCACATTGGGCTGGGCGGTTCTTTGTTTGAAAGGGAAATGCGTCCGACCCATTTTTAACCGTTATTTTTCCAAAAACATTTTAGCTTATTAAGCGGTGGTTGGTTTTTTTAGAAATTTGCAATCATTTTTCAATAACATTATTAGCATAATGACTTGTAGTATACTTTCTGTTTTCTTCCCTCCTCTGCTCAGCAGTCTTCCGATAAGCAAAGTCGTGACCCAGTCCTTGAGTTTCAGTTATGTATTAGCAGCGCTGATGTAGAGCCTTGGTTTTCTCTGAAGCCGGGCACTGCTCTTACGACCATTTCTGGTACTAGCTTGTGTTGCACTTGCCAGATTTCTGATTGCCGGATGGCCAAACAGCTCCGATCGTCGCCGATTGGACCAAATGCTTAACATTTATTATTATTATTATTATATTGTTGTTATTACTAAATATTCACATCTTGCAAGAGATAAAGCTGCCTGCATGTAAACAATACATAAAAAAAAAAAAAAAAAAAAAAAAACTGACCGGCCCATTAAAAATGGTCCGGCCCTTCTGGCATTTGCCAGAATTGCCACAGATGGCCAATGTCTTAGCTGATAAATTCAGGTATTCTTTACTCAGACATACAGGATAGAATCTACCCAAACAAACTGAGTGTAAATTGTTACCTCAGTTTACCTCATTTTATTGAGTAGATTCTATAGGTTGTTTTACAGTGTTGATATTTGTATTTTGAAAAGGGAAAAGACTGCATAGGGCTCAGAGGTTGAAAGGGGCCCAGAATGGAGGCTCAGAAAACTCAGTGGAAGGGTGTAGCATGGGTCAAGGAAGAACACAGTATATTCTGACCAGTGGCAGTTCTAGAACCATTTTTTCAGACTGTCATCAACTTTTTTGTTTGTTCAATTTGCACAATGAACATGGGTTGGAGCCAGGGGCGGATTGGCCATCTGGCAATTCTGGCAAATGCCAGAAGGGCCGGACCATTTTTTAATGTGGGCCGGTCAGTTTTTTTTTTTTTTTTTTTTTTTTTTTTTATGTATTGTTTTTACATGCAGGCAGCTTTTATCTCTTGCAAGATGTGAATATTATGATGATGATAATAGTAATAACAATAATAATAATAATAATAATAATAAATGTTAAGCATTTGGTCCAATCGGCGACGGTCGGGTGTTTCGAGATGGGCCGACCCAATCCGACCCAATCAGAGGTTACGCGGACGTATTCAAAATCTGGCAAGAATGTCAAACAGTAAGTGCAACACAAGCTAATTGCCAGAGATGGACCGTAAAAAGAGGAAAGGCAGTGCCGAAAAGCTCAGAGAAACCAAAAAAAAAAGGCTCTAAAATCAGACGCTGCCAAATGCATAAAATTAACTGAAATATTCTCAAAAGGTTTAAATTCGGCTGCTGCATCGGAGGACAGTAGCGCGGTAGAGGAGGGAAGAAGAAAACAGAAATTATACTTCTAAGTCATTATACTAAAATATACTATGTAATTTTCATGCCATTCACACTATTTCTGACAGTTTTTGACAGAAACCTACACTGTGTTTAACAGTTGTAAGCTTAGCGTAGAACTCCTGTACATTAGAAAATGTCATTATCAGCAGATAACGTGGGATTTAGGGTATACAGACTGCTGTATGCTACTAGCAATATAGTCTAACATACAAAAGAACCTATAGCTAGAGACCAGCAAGAAGCATGGACACAATGACAGTCAGGCAAGAGTGAGGAACAAGTATAATCACAGACAGCCATACAAACATATTAAAATTGCAGAGTTACAGAGTTAAAATGGATGAGAAGATGTAGAATCAGATAGACAATGTGTACAATGTCAACATAGAAACAAGGAGAAGCCAACATATAGACAGTGGCAATAAAGAACAACACTGCAGAGAATGACATATATAGTTATTTGTGAATAAAAGTATGCTGAAGTGTTGCTAGTGCTGCATGTCCATTTGTGTGTAAAGGTGTGTGTGTGTGTGTGTGTGTGTGCACCTGGTATTCATCACGTTATGGGGACCAAATGTCCCCACAAGGACGGTAATACCTATAAATCAAGCAGAATGAGTTTTTAAGAAAGTAAAAGTGTGCACAGTCTCCTGTGAGGACTAGGTTTAGGTGTAGGGTGATAGAAAATAGGGTTTGTACAGTATAAAAACCATTACGCCTATGGAATGAACCCATAAAACATGTAAACACAACGTGTGTGTGTGTGTGTGTGTGTGTGATACACATTCACAGGTTACTCCTATCATAAGTAATTGCAGACAAACAGCATAAACAGACAGCACACGTATGGTACTGCTTATATTATTTCACCATCTGTACACCAATATAAGTAGTGAATGTCCGTGGGTGGGGCTGTGTCGATGTGGTAATGTGGGCTGGTGTGGCTACAGTGCCAGGGCTGAATTTTTGTCCCAGTCCGCCCCTGGTTGGAGCTCTTACTTTTGAGTTCTTAAAGTACACCAAATTAATGAATTTCACTTTAAAATGTGTAAAGTGAAAGTTTTCACAGATCAGAATAGTGATATTAGTGACTCAGGGAAGGGTCAGCTGATCAGTACTGAACTGTGAAAGTTTTCACAAATCAGAATAGTGATGTTCTTGACTCAGGAAAGGGCCAGTTTACCAATACTGAACTCTGAAAGTTTTCACAGACCAGAATAGTGATTTACATGACCCACAGAAGGGTCAGCTGATCAGTACTGAACTGTGAAAGTTTTCACAAATCAGAATAGTGATGTTAGTGACCCAGGAAAGGGTCAGCTGACCAGTACTGACCTGTGAAAATTTTCACAGATCAGAATAGTGATTTACATGACCCATGGAACGGTCAGCTGACTAGTGCTGACCTGTGAAAACTTTCACAAATCAGAATAGTGATGTAATTGAATCAGTGAAGGGTTAACTGTCCAAAATTGCACTGTGAAATTTGTCACAAATCAGTACATAAGGGCTCAGGAAGGATCAACTGACAAAAATATACTGTGAAACATTTCCTCGTACGTGAAACATTCATTAGAGATGTATATATGATTTATCTAAGGGCTTGGAAACCCGTCATTCACTGGAACAGCACCGTGTGACAATATGATAGAAGAAAAAAGAGCAGAGCATAAAGAAACACTGATACGCAATAAATAGCGATTGTGAAAGTTTTCACAAATCGAGTTTGACTTAAAAACAATGTTTTTGTATCCGAGCAGTCTGCGTGTTTAATGGTAAAACACGTTAAACATGAAGAGCGCCTACTTTTTCACATTCCTCACTATAGCGGACTTACAAGGGGTTTACGGACAAGAGCTTTGCTGTGAAAAAATTCACAGATCAAGCTGGTTCAGATGACACTGGTTTCAATCTGTTAAGTTTCCAGCTTTCGGAGCTATAAGCATTATAAAATTAAGAGTCGCATCGAAAAAAACTGATTTCGGCCAAAAGGCACAGCATCACCAGAATTCACAAATCATGAAGAACAACATTCGGGATTACTTGCATGGTTATGACAGCGCGCTGTGTATTTATAGCCAAAAGAAATCCGAATATTAAACTGCAAACTATCTTTACTGCGGTAGATCGGGGCCCGTATTCACAAAACATCTTAAGGCTAAAAGTAGCTCATAACTTGCCGATTTAGGAGAAAATCTTAAAAATAATGGGCGTGCCAGTCCTAAATTTAGGACTCCTAAGTTTTGCTCTAAGAGTGTTTCACAAAGCGTTTTAACGCTAAAACCACTCCTAAATCTGTGCAACGTAAATACTGATTTATAGCGTCCACAAGTTCGCTTGGGTTTGTGAAATCAACCATTTCGCGTGGCGGTGTGCACGGCATCTCGACTGAACTGTTTGCGTATCACTGCATTGATCATGAAAAATTTTAAAGATGTTTTGGTTGAAAAGGTACGCCTGTACAAACATATATAATCCATCAATGCGTGATCACAGAAATAGTCAGATGGCAAATAACTCTTAGAGAGAAATCGTGAGCAGCATTCAAATAAAGGTTTTAAAATAAAAAAAAATATATTGCCATATTTAAATAAAGATTTTAAAATGCAGGCTAAGTATCACTAATTAAACATATATTTTCAGCCTCTTACATGTGTGCTCCTGGTATACTATGAGAGGCCCTTTAAGACATTATTCAAACTATATTCACATACACACTATCAAACTCTCTTTCATACACTACTATAACGTCTCTCACACACTATCAAAGCTTTCACGCACACTATTAAACTCTCTTCCATACAGTACTAAACTGTCTCTCACACACTAGCAAAGCTTTCACACGCGCTATCAAACTCTCTCGCGCACACTATCAAACTCTCTCGCGCACACTATCAAACTCTCTCGTGCACACTATCAAACTCTATCGCGCACACTACCATCAAACTCTCTCTCGTGCACACTACTAATCTCTCTCGCGCACACTACTAATCTCTCTCGCACACACTCTCGAACTCTCTCGCACACACTACTCAATCTCTCTCGCGCACACTACCAAACTCTCTAGCGCACACTCTCGAACTCTCTCGCACACACTACAATCTCTCTCGCGCACACTACCAAACTCTCTAGCGCACACTATCAAACTCTCTCGTGCACAAACCATCAAACTCTCTCGTGCACACTATCAAACTCTCTCGCGCACACTATCAAACTCTCTCGTGCACACTATCAAACTCCCTCGCGCACACTATCAAACTCTCTCGCACACACTCTCAAACTCTCTCGTGCACACTACCAAACTCTCCCGCGCACACTACCAAACTCTCTCGTGCACACTATCAAACTCTCTCGCGCACACTATCAAACTCTCTCGCGCACACTATCAAACTCTCTCGCGCACACTCTCAAAACTCTCTCGTGCACACTATCAAACTCTATCGCGCACACTATCAAACTCTCTCGCGCACACTATCAAACTCTCTCGTGCACACTATCAAACTCTCTCGTGCACACTATCAAACTCTCTCGTGCACACTATCAAACTCTCTCGCACACTCTCAAACTCTCTTGTGCACACTACCAAACTCTCTCGCGCACACTACCAAACTCTCCCGCGCACACTATCAAACTCTCTCGTGCAAACCATCAAACTCTCTCGCGCACACTATCAAACTCTCTCGCGCACACTATCAAACTCCTCGCGCACACTATCAAACTCTCTCGTGCACACTATCAAACTCTATCAAACCAGTCCTAAACTCTCTCTAACACACTATCAAACTCTCACAAAGCGTTTTAACGCTAAAACCACTCCTAAATCTGTGCAACGTAAATACTATTCAAACTCAAGTTCTCTTCACACACTGAAATCAAATTTCTCTCGGTGTGCACGGCAACTCATGAACTCTCTCTCACTGCATTATCAAACTCTTTTAAAGATGTTTTGGCTGAAAAGGTACGCCTGAGGCCCTTTAAGACATTATTCAAACTATATTCACAAAATCAAACACACTATCAAACTCTCTTTCACACACACTATCAAACTCTCTCACACACTATCAAAAACATCTTTCAACACACTATCAAACTCTCTCACACACACTATCAAACTCTCTCTCACACACTATCAAACTCTCTCACACACACTATCAAACTCTCTCACACACACTATCAAACTCTCTCGCGCAAACTATCAAACTCTCTCACACACACTATCAAACTCTCTCGCGCAAACTATCAAACTCTCTCTCACACACTATCAAACTCTCTCGCGCAAACTATCAAACTCTCTCACACACACTATCAAACTCTCTCTCACACACTATCAAACTCCCTCGCGCAAACTATCAAACTCTCTCGTGCAAACCATCAAACTCTCTCTCACACACTATCAAACTCTCTCGCACAAACTATCAAACTCTCTCGCGCAAACCATCAAACTCTCTCTCACACACTATCAAACTCTCTCGCGGAAACTATCAAACTCCCTCACGCACACTATCAAACTCCCTCACGCACACTATCAAACTCTCTCTCACACACTATCAAACTCTCTCGCGCAAACTATCAAACTCTCTCACACAACTATCAAACTCTCTCACGCAAACTATCAAACTCTCTCGCGCAAACTATCAAACTCTCTCACGCACACTATCAAACTCTCTCGCGCAAACCATCAAACTCTCTCTCACACACTATCAAACTCTCTCGCGCAAACTATCAAACTCCCTCACACACACTATCAAACTCTCTCGCGCAAACTATCAAACTCTCTCTCACAAACTATCAAACTCTCTCACGCAAACTATCAAATCACGCAACTATCAAACTCTCTCGCGCAAACTATCAAACTCTCTCTCTCTCGCGCAAACTATCAAACTCTCTCGCGCACACTATCAAAACTCTCTCGCGCAAACTATCAAACTCTCTCACACACACTATCAAACTCTCTCGCGCAAACTATCAAACTCTCTCACACACACTATCAAACTCTCTCGCGCAAACTATCAAACTCTCTCACACACTATCAAACTCTCTATCAAATCTCTGCGCAAACACACTATCAAACTCTCTCTCACACACTATCAAACTCTCTCAAACTCTCTCGCGCAAAAACTCTCTCACATCAAACTCTCTCTCACACACTATCAAACTCTCTCTCACAAACTATCAAACTCTCGCGCAAACTATCAAACTCTCTCTATCAAACTCTCTCACACAAACTATCAAACTCTCTCAAACGCTTCTCAAAATCTTTCGCGCAAACTATCAAACTCCTCACACACTATCACGCAAACTATCAAACTCTCTCACGCATCAACTATCAATCAAACTCTCTCACACACTATCAAACTCTCTCTCGCGCAAACCATCAAACTCTCTCTCACACTATCAAACTCTCTCGCGCAAACTATCAAACCATCAAACAAACTATCAAACTCTCTCGCGCAAACTATCAAACTCTCTCGCACACACTATCAAACTCTCTCAACTATCAAACTCTCACACACACTATCAAACTCTCTCGCGCAAACTATCAAACTATCAAACTCTCTCATCACACACTATCAAACTATCTCGCACACAAACTATCAAACTATCACAAACTATCAAATCACACACTATCAAACTCTCTCGCAAACTATCAAACTATCAAACTATCAAACTCTCTCTCGCAAACTATCAAACTCCCTCACACACACTATCAAACTCTCTCACAAACATCAAACTATCAAACTCTCTCGCGCAAACTATCAAACACACTATCAACTATCAAACTCTCGCGCAAACTATCAAACTCTCTCACACATCAACTATCAAACTCCTCTCACACACACTATCAAACTATCAAACTCTCGCACACTATCACTATCAAACTCTCTCTGCGCAAACTATCAAACTCCCTCACACACACTATCAAACTCTCTCTCACAAACTATCAAATCAAACTCTCAAAACCATCGCACTATCAAACTATCAAACTCTCTCACACAAACTATCAAACTCTCTCACACATCAAACTATCACAACTATCAAACTCTCTGCGCAAACTATCAAACTCTCTCACACACTATCAAACTCTCTCTCACACACTATCAAACTCTCTCACACACTATCAAAAAAACTATCAAACTCCTCTCTCGCGCAAACCATCAAACTATCTCACGCAAACTATCAAACTCCCTCACGCACACTATCAAACTCTCTCGCGCAAACCATCAAACTCCCTCACACACACTATCAAACTCTCTTGCGCAAACTATCAAACTCCCTCACGCACACTATCAAACTCTCTCGCGCAAACCATCAAACTCCCTCACACACACTATCAAACTCTCTCGCGCAAACCATCAAACTCCCTCACACACACTATCAAACTCCCTCGCGCAAACTATCAAACTCTCTCGCGCAAACCATCAAACTCCCTCACACACACTATCAAACTCTCTTGCGCAAACTATCAAACTCTCTCTCACACACTATCAAACTCCCTCACACACACTATCAAACTCTCTCGCGCAAACCATCAAACTCCCTCACGCAAACTATCAAACTATCTCGCGCAAACTATCAAACTCCCTCACGCACACTATCAAACTCTCTCGCGCAAACCATCAAAGTCTCTCGCGCAAACTATCAAACTCTCTCGCGCAAACCATCAAACTCCCTCACACACACTATCAAACTCTCTTGCGCAAACTATCAAACTCCCTCACGCACACTATCAAACTCTCTCGCGCAAACCATCAAACTCCCTCACACACACTATCAAACTCTCTCGCGCAAACTATCAAACTCCCTCACGCACACTATCAAACTCTCTCGCGCAAACTATCAAACTCTCTCGCGCACACTATCAAACTCTCTCGCGCAAACTATCAAACTCCCTCACGCACGGCAGGGGGCCGTTCACATATCGCGTCTTTTGCGCGCTCAAGTTCATTTATTTTAAATATAGACGTGCGGCAACTGTGCTCATAACGGAAGCGACGCGCACGCGGTACGACGCGCTTTGTTCAGGCGCGTCCGCGCCGCATCGAGATGAAAACATCTCAGAATGCTGCGAGCGCACCGCGGGTCACGCGACAAGATTCAACCAATTAGCTTCATCCTTTCACGTAACAACATTGAAAGCTCAGCCAAGATGGAGAAACAGCTGATCATCGCTGTACATGTTTAAATAAATTTAGTAGCAGAGCTACAGCAAGTGATTTTTAGTGCTGGAAATCCGTTTGTCCTTTGATGAAACTTCCGTGTCTTCACTGTGAGTGCGGGTCATGGTTGCTTAGCAACGGCATACGCCACGGGAGCGCAAGCTACAGAGCGCTTTGGAAAGGAGGAGAAATCGGCGCGCCTAGCGTTTTACACGCGTTTTTAGGCGCGATATGTGAACGGCCCCTAGAGTGTACTTTTCATTGTTTTCACTCCGTGGTCCGTCTCAACCTCACACCGCAGACATGTTGCTTCAGACAAGCACATGCAGGCAGCGGTTTCTGTTTGCGTCATCACAACATACTGCTTCGGCCGTGTTGTTTCGGTGATAAAAATCTTTCGGCCGAAAACCGAAAATGCACGAAAACCGAAAATGAATTTTCGGTGGCCGAATATTCGGTGCATCCCTAAATAAAATATAGACTAATAAACAAAGACAAAGAATAAAAATAAAAAAAAAATAAAATGAAATATTTTTTTTTTTTTGATAGGCCTAGTTCTCTGACTGGGCTTTTTTGTGTGCAATCTAAGGCGTTTCATAGAAATATTTAGTGTTCAGTCAAGTGTAAAATACAGTCATAATTTTGGACGTTATGCTCAGTTTTGGACAAACGATGGTCAGTGCAAATACTGTAATTTAAATCGGCTGAAGGTACCGAGGATGGAGAATTTAATTTTTACTGTACTGTATATAATAGCCACGGGAACGTTTCATTTTTGCCAGAATTTAAGTTATGCCTGTGCACAGCCGCTTAAGTAAAATGTTGACAAATAACTAGATAAGGCTTAGGCTTGTGAAAAAGCCTACAGCGGACGAGACCAGTGGGCCAATTAAATGATTGACAGAACGATAGCGGACGCAGAAGCCTAAGAGAACTTTTGTTAATAAAAAATATTTATATAGCGTCTATTGTATTGTTTAATATAAGTGAGTTTCAGGGGCGTTTCTAGGATTTTAAAACATCCGGGGCTGGTGCCAAAACATCAGGGGCTAGTGGTGTTGGGTGGGAGCTCACATCATGCTCACATAAAATTTTGTTAGACACAAATGGTTGAACCTGGATCCTTCTAGGCGGGTCCGGGGGCATTAAATCGGGGGTTAAAGACCTTGTCACACTATTAACAATAGTAAATAGTAATCACTGCAAATAGCAAACATATCAAAGTATTATAACAAAATTATAACATTACAAAAATATGTTAGACAAATAAAATTATTTATAACTATAATAAAAAATATTTATAACTGTAACAAATATGTAGTTGCATGCAAAAATAGGGACCTATTTTTTCCCCAGATTCCGATTTTTTTTTTTTTTTCCTTCAAATTCTGTTTTCTGTTTTCATTTTTCTGGTCTTCGTTTTAATAGTTAAATTTAGTTGTATTAATCAAAATGTAATTAATCATGTGCATCTTATACAATTTACCGTCAATTTATCAAAAGTTAAGAAAAATTACGTTTAGGAAATGTGAAAGGTTTTATTTTTTCTCACTTTACGTTTTATTGTTACCAAATATGTTTTAGCATGTCTGTTTATTTGAATGTTTAAAAACAACTTTTATTTATTTTTACAATAGCCTTATGGAATTCTGTGTTGTGTATTTTCCTGGTTATCAAATGCAGTATAAAATATTAATTTAATTGATCTTTTAATGAAAATTATATTTTATTTTTGGCAAATAAAGGGGATTTGCTATTAAAATGTAAAACATGGAAGAAATATTGTGTGAATTTTTTTAAATAATTTTTTATTAATTAATAGTAGTAGTAGTAGTAGTAGTAGTAGTAGTAGGCACATACATTATACTGCATGATTAATAAAGTTAAACCGAACTTTTACTTTGACGGGCTGCCGTGAATACCTTTACATTTCTGTGTGTATATTTGACGATTGTTTTTCTCGAATGAAACAGTGAAACGCTCATGAAGTGACTCTCAGAGCAGTTCTGGAGATGTTGTTAATGTATTTATGTCCTTTATGTCTGTTATGAAACGGCAGACGCTGTAATCACTGCGCGTGCGAGTATCACATGTGTAGAAAACGAAACCGCGTATGCGCGCCGTTCATTCATAAAAAGACACGCAGAACATGCAGGATTCATATTTAAATAGTCTTTTGCGGCATAACATTTACAGATACTAGTCCATATCGCTACTCGGTTTAAGTTTAATGACCAACTTTTGATTAATTCATTCAAACTTTGACAAATTCCGTGGAAATCATAAGGCCATACAAAAAAAACATTCGGGGCTGGAGTAAAAACTTTCGGGGCTCGAGCCCCGAATGATTAGCCCTAGCGACGCCCCTGGTTCTCTTTTAGTCATATAATAACGTTCACAATATGACTTTAGGAGGACGTTCTATTTTGGTTATTCTATGGTCACATAAGAACGTTATAAAGAGCACATTCGGGACGTTAACAGAACGTTCTCACATGGTCCTCGTTTAGTCATACAGTAACGTTCGCAATATGACTTTAGGAGGACGTTCTATATTTGGTCCTCTTTTAGTCATATAATAACGTTCGCAATATGACTTTAGGATGACGTTCTATATTTGGTCCTCTTTTAGTCATATAATAACGTTCACAAAATGACTTTAGGAGGACGTTCTATTTTGGTTATTCTATGGTCACATAAGAACGTTATATAAAGAGGACATTCGGGACGTTAACAGAACGTTCTTACATGGTCCTCTTTTAGTCATACAATAACGTTCGCAATAAGACTTTAGGAGGCAGTTCTATATTGGTTAATCTCTGGTCACATAAGAACGTTTAAAAAAAGAGGACATTTTGGACGTTAACAGCACGTTTACAATTTTTTTAATATGTACAATGTATTAAACCAATCACAAAGGTCCGGTATACTGTGAAGCGATCTAGCTGTTCATCCCAGCATCCGTTGATCCATACTGAGGCTTTTTTTTCTTCACCAGCTGAGAGCCTTCTACGGTGAGTAACGTTATTTCTGCTAAATTAATTATATATCATGAAAAGTTATTGTAATAATAGTTTTCTGAAAAAGAAGTACACGTTCCATTACTAAGCTAATATTAAAAACTATAAAACTTTTGCATAGACACTGAAAAATACTTCTGTTTACAGCATTAAGGCAATGAAATCGCGGTATTAACATTTTTATTATATTTGTTGTCATACCAAGGCAATATGTTTCCAAATGCATTTATTAAATTAAGTTTACTCATTTACTTAATATGAAAAATAACATTTCGATCGGTTCTGTGTGATTTCTGCTGTCAACTCATTGCGAAGAATACAACTTAAAACAAGACTACACACCCTTAAAATGAATAACATTTTTTTCAATTATTTAACCATTTTTATGAAATATTTATTTTCTTTGCCGTGGGACATAAACGCCATTTTCTCCAACATGCAGTGACTGAAAAATAGAACCATAAACACACTAAAAACGCAACATAATAACACCAGTCAGTTTTATTTGTGCTTTGTAATCCAAGTCTTCTGAATTCATACAACTGCCAGTAACAAATCCAAATTCAACCCTTTATTCAGCGATCATCTTTCATCCTCAGCAACGACCGTATAAACATCAAAGCCCGCACTGATTCGTTCGTCCAAATTCAAAATGTACCACTTCAATTAACTACGACGGTAAAATCGAACGCTCATTGGTCCTCGCCTGCTTCGTCACAGATTGCGACAGCAGTGTTCCTGTCTAGGTGTGTTTGAATGATGCGCGCTTTCACAAAGTGAATCAGGAGGATGGTCTGAGTAATATTTTTAGCGATTAAAAACTTAAATTGTGCTCTGTACCTCACACCAAACTATTGTATTTCACCTGCGGTGGCAACGCAGCATCATTTGGACTACTTTTGGTAATGTTTTTGACATTTTTTGCAGTAAATATTGGGCTTGCACTTGTCTGTCTGTCATGGTTTTATTTATAGCCTAACGTTACTGTAAGAAATGGCTGTGTTTAGGTTTAAAGGTAGAAGTGGGATTAGCGTCCCAAAATATTTTTTTTGGTAATTCTATGTTGTTTCTAAAATGTTTCTTGTTTCTTGCATATTTCAGTCTAACGTTTCATATGATTTTATATTCGCTATGATATGGGTATGTTTGTATTTAGGGATAGGTTAAGGCAAGGGTGCTCAACCCTGTTCCTGGAGATCTACCTTCCTGCAGAGTTCAGCTCCAACCCTAATCAAACACAACTGAACCAGCTAATTAGGATCTGAAGGAGCACTTGATAATTACAGACAGGTGTGTTTGATCAGGGTTGGAACTAAACTCTGCAGGAAGGTAGATCTCCAGGAACAGGGTTGGGCACCCCTGGGTTAAGGGGTCTAAAAATTTAAATTGCTTATCAATAATGTGTGTGTATGTATATATATATATATATATATATATATATTTTTTTTTTTTTTTTTATTTTTTTTTTTTTTTTTTTTTTTTTTTTATTACATAGTAATGATATAAAAGATTCGTAAATAATTTATGCTTTTAACTGACCAGGCTAAAATAAAATACACAATGTTTGTGGATCAGAATGTTTGTTTCTTTTCTGTGGTTTTTGTAATAATGTAAGTTATGAATTAATTAATACATTTTTTACAGTTGTCTTTTATTTTTGCGCCCGTTTTGTCTTTCCTTTGATTAGTAACGAACCTTGTACTGCAGTGAATGCAGTGTTTTCATACTGTTCCCCTTTCTGTGCTTTCCAGACCTGGCCATGTACCCTGCCCTCTTCATACAGGTTGTCATGATGTCATTACAGAAGGTAGGCTTATCTTGCAAAAAGGGTTTTCAAATTTGCAGCAGCTGACAGGCCAGAAAAACGTTATAATTGTCACGTTATAATGTGATACATTACCAGTTAGAAGTTTTTGAATAGTACGTTTTTTTTTGTTGTTGTTGTTTTTATATAAAAAAAAAGTCTGCTCTGCTCACCAAGCCTGCGTTTATTTGATCCAAAGTACAGCAAAAACAGTAGCATTTTGAAATATTTTTACTATTTAGAATAACTTTTTTTGATTTGAATATATTTTAAAATGTAATTTTATTCCTGTGATTTCAAAGCTGCATTCTTTGCACCTTTACTCTAGTCACATGATCCTTCAGAAATCATTCTAATATTCTGATTTGCTGCTCAAAAAACATTTAATATAATTATTATGTTGAAAACAGCAGAGTATATTTTTTCAGCATTTATCTAAAATGGATATCTTTTGTAACTTTATAAATGTCTTTATCATCACTTTTGATCAATTTATGGAGCATTTTTGCAAAATAAAAGTGATTAATTCCTTTAATTCTTTCCAATAAATAAATAAATAAAATACTGATGCCAAGCTTTTGAATAATACAGTGATAATGCTGATCTGAAAAAAATTACTAAACTGTTTTAATTATTTATAATAGTACTAATAAATAAATAAATGTTGCTTGAGCAGCAAATCAACATATTAAAATGATTTCTGAAGGATCATGTGACACTGAAGACTGAAGTAATGCTGAAAATGTAACTGAAAAAAATTACAGTTTAAAATATATTCAAATAGAAAGCAGTTATTTTAAATGGTAAAACTATTTCACAGTATTACTGCTTTTGCTGTACTTTGAATCAAATAAATGCAGGCTTGGTGAGACTTCTTTAAAAAAAATATTAATAATCTTACTGTTCTAAAACTTTTAACTGGTAGTGTAAGTTCATAGTTTTAACAAGATGTTTTTTTTTTCACCATATAAAATATTTTTGTTGTTAGGATATACAAAAATATTTTATAGCGGGAAACTGTTCTATGCAACTATGTTAAACCCACGCATGAAGTATGGAAGTAAGTAAAGTGTGTATATCGTATATGAAAAAAAAATGTATTAAATGTCAAAGTTGCACACGGAAAAGTAAAAATAAATAAATGACATGACAATTGTGTGTTATTTTGTATTTAGTACTGTCCTGAATAAGCTATTTCACATAACATGTTTATATATATACTCTACGAGACAAAATAATAACTGAATTTATAAAAATGACCCCATTCAAAAGTTTACATACCCTTGAATCTTAATACTGTTTGCCATTTTCTGGATGTTTTAATATTTTGTGATGATTGTTCATCATTCCCTTGTTTGTCCTGAGCAGTTCAACTGCCTCCTGTTTTTCAGAAAAATCCTCCAGCTCCTACACATTCTTTAGTTTCCCAGCATCTTCTGCATATGTGATGCATACGTGATGATTTTGAGATCCATCTTTTTACACTTAGGGCAACTGAAGGACTCATACATTACTATTATATAACTTGAACATATTTACTGATGCTCAAGAAGGAAACACAATGCATTAAGAGCCAGAGGGTGTAAACTTTTGAACAGGATGATGACCTGTAATTTTAAATTTTATTTTTGTAAAGATCATATTTTTTTCATTTAGTACTACACTTCAAAAGCTACATAAATAATTACATGTTTTCCAGAAAACAAAATAAGTATAATTTACCCTAATCATCTATTTCAAAATGTTTCCACCCCAGGCTCTTCATATTTTGTGTTTCCTTCTTAAGCAGTACTTTTGTAATAGCATGTATGAGTTTCTCAATTGTCCTGAGCATGAAAAGATGGATCTCAAAATCACAGTCACTGTTGGAAAAAGTTCACATATGCAGCAGATGCTGGAAAACCAAAGAATGTGAAGGACCTGAAGGATTTTTTCTGAAGAACAGCAGGCAGTTGAACTGTTCAGGACAAACAAGAGACTCATGAACAACTATCACAAAACTTAAAAACAGTCGTGGATCACCAAGGAAACAACATACGGTATTAAGATTCAAGGGCATGTAAACTTTTGAATGGAGTAATTTTTATAAATTCAGTTATAGTTTTGTCTTGTGGAGTATATATAAACATCTGTTATGTGAAATAGCTTATTCAGGACAGTACTAAATACAAAATAACATGATCTCTCGTATTTTGTTAAAATTCTTAACATTTTGTATATTTTGCAAGTGGTATGTAAACTTATGTGCACAACTATATATATTGGTCATCTATACTTATACACCTAAGTGTGATTAAAAGCAGTTAAAAAGTAATTGAAGTGATTGCTAAATATTGTTATTTATACTTTTTTCAGGCAGCCGAAGAACAACTTGGGACACCTCCTGAAAAGACAGTGACTCACACGCACACACACACACACACACACACACACACACACACACACACACACACACTAAATATATAATTAATATAAATCAATATGTTCTTGTTACTGTTTTCCATTATTTGGACACATTTTGATGCTTTACTGTGGAAATTATCATATCAATAAAGCCAATTTGAAAATAATTGAATTGACTGATAGTTTCCTGTAATGTGTTACTAAAGGTTCTAAAAACATTCAGTAAATGTGGGGAAGGACCTAATAGGACCATAAAAACATTTTAGGTTGGTCCTGCACATGTTATGGGAATGTAGTGTAGAGACTAGGCTGCGATGAGCGATCAGTTTGTTAAACCAGGTAATCAGGAGCACGGGTGGAACGACCCACCACAGTTTTCATATGGCTTACAGAAGGATTCAGGTGGAATAAAGAGGAATGTTCTCAACAAGAGGGTGCATGCGCCCCAATTCACTGGTCAAGCTCATCCCACTGGTTCTGGATCAGACATGCAATCCCCACCGGTGGCGATGCTAACGCCACCCCGGGGAATGAATCCTCCTCCAATGAATAGCAGCACCCCGCCATCCATATGTCCGAAACCTCCCTCAGACGGAAAGACAGAGGCAATAGAGATGGAGACAGAGCCGTCTATTGAAGATGTGCAAGAAGCACTTTATGGGGCGTTAAACGCATGCAGACATACTGTAAAGAAACAAATTTGTGATGATGTGGAAAGACGTCTGAAGCTTTTTGAGGACATGTGGAAAAGTGGAAAACTTTCTCCTTTGGTTAAACACAGGATGCATAGATTGTCCCAGGACCTGAAAAGAAAAAATTGGGATTCAGCTGATGAGATCCACAGAGGCCTGATGGTGGATCATGTTGCTGAAGTCAGTCAGTGGATGGTGGGAGTCAAGCGTCTTATCGCTGAAGCCCGGAGCCTGAACCCAGAACAAATCAACAACCGCACTGATCCAGACTCATGAGGACCGTACGATGTCCATTCCTCTGAAAACCCATGCTGCATTATATAAGTTGCCAAAGTGATTTGTTAACTTATGTAAAGTTTTCTACAATCTACCTTTCGCCCATTCCCATCTACATCATCTAATATTACTTTTTTGTGGAGTGGTGGTGGGGAACAGTCTTTTTTTTATTTTTCCTCATTAAAAATTGAAAATAATGTATATTTAAAATAATGTAGGTATTAAGTATTACCACTGTATATAAAATTTGGATAAAATATAGCTTTTTTCCCCACCAGATTTCTGTTATTATCCATCAAACTAATCCGATCGCTCGTTTTTAATCTATAACCGCCAGTGCAACGCCGCGCTGTGCGTTAGCATTCCGTTTGCCGGTTAGCCTGCCATTTGCGTTCCCACTCACGTCTCTATTCACGTCTACTACCGCTTTCCTTTCTTCCCTCGCTCTCGTTGATCGCTCGTTTTTATTGTACAACCGCGAGTGCAGCGTGTTTGTAGTGTGTTAGCCGGTTAGCTTGCCATTCATTTTTAATTTTTCTCTACGCCTTTTTCTACACAAGTTCATCAGACAACAGTGGTGAGTTGAAATCATTCTACATCTACGGTGAGTAATGGCTTCTTCTCCTTTCCTGGTAACCTGCATCACCTGTCATATGTATAGTTTATCAATCTCTGTCGGCAGCGAGGGATTCACATGTGATAAATGCAGGGAAATAGTTAGGCTGACAGAGAAGATTTCAGAACTAGAGACACGCATCCAAACTTTAATCGAGGATAGTAAGAATGTGAGGGCATTAGATACGGCTTTGGATGCGACTAGCTTAGGAAGTCCCGTACATTGTTCGGTTCCGGTAACTTCGCCTTTGCAGCAGGGCAACTGGGTGACTGTGAGACGGCATAGTCGCGGGTCAAAACACCGCTCTTCCGTTCCGATCAGAACATCAAACAGGTTCTCCCCACTCAGTGACGCACCCACTGAGAAACCGGATCAAAGTGCTCTAGTTATTGGCGATTCTATTGTACGGAACGTGAAAATAGAGACACCAGCCACCATAGTCCAGTGTTTACCGGGAGCCAGAGCGCCTGACATCTTGGCAAATTTAAAAGTGCTGGCTAATGCTAAACGTAAATTCAGTAAGATCGTTATTCACGTCGGCACAAATGATGTTCGACTTCGCCAGTCGGAGATCACTAAAAATAATGTTAAAGAGGTGTGTGAACTTGCAAGTACGATGTCAGACACTGTAATTTGCTCTGGCCCCCTCCCTGCGTATCGTGGTGACGAGATACATAGCAGACTGTCGTCACTGAATGGCTGGATGTCTAAGTGGTGCCCGCAGAATAACATAGGTTTCATAGACAATTGGACAAGTTTTTGGGGCAGACCTGACCTGTTGAAAAGAGATGGTCTTCATCCCTCCAGGGGTGGTGCTGCTCTTCTCTCTAGTAATATGGCATATAGTCTTAGAGTTTGCACTTGACTAACTGGGGCCCAGGTCAGGAAGCAGACAGACTGGCTAATCCGACCGTCTGCTAGCCGCCTCATGTCACCAGAATCAGTTAATTCTCAGCACATAGAGACCCTTTCACCTAGATATCATGCTATAGAGACTGTGTCTGTTCCCCGAGCTAGACAATACAAAAGACATCCAAACCAATTTAAGAGTAACAATCTAATAAACGTTCAACAAATAAAAAACTTACATAATACAGAGAAACAAATGATAAAACTTGGCCTTTTGAATATCAGGTCCCTCTCGACAAAAGCGCTTTTTGTAAATGATATGATCATTGATCATAATCTAGATGTGCTATGTTTGACAGAAACCTGGCTAAAATCAGATGATTACATTATCTTAAACGAGTCTACTCCTCATGATTACTGTTATAAACATGAGCCACGTCTAAAAGGTAAAGGGGAGGTGTTTCTACAATTTATAGCAATATT
>NW_026127542.1:0-20680 GCF_022985175.1 Labeo rohita
TTACACTGAACCTGTCTCTCCTTCCTCCACAGAGCACGAGCCGGCCCCTCCCCCCTCGCCACCCGAGATCCATGGTGACAACATCTACCGGGTCCAGGAGATCCTTGACTCTCGGCGACGGGGCAGCCAACTCCAGTACTTAGTCGACTGGGAGGGGTATGGTCCAGAGGAGAGAACATGGGTCAACCGAGATGACGTCTTGGACCCCTCTCTCCTCCACGACTTCCATCATCGTCATCCGGACCGACCCGCTCCCAGAGGTCGTGGTCGTCCCCGTCGTCGGTCTCGGGTGTCAGGAGTCACCCGTGGGGGAGGGGGTATTGTCACACAGTCACCAGTCCCTAGCACACAATCATCACGAGCACCCTCACCTGAATACTAATGCAACACACCTGTGGACACTGATTGCTCACCCTTCATATACTCACCTCTGGAAGCCACTCGTTGGCTGGTCTCGAGGTTACGACCTGTATGTTTCCTCAGCTCCCGTTCTGTCTGTCTGCACGTCATCATTGAGGGACTGCTGGAGCTCTCCGCACTCTATCTAAGGAAAGTGAACTTTGTGAACTGTTTTTTAATCTTGTTGACGTTCAGAGTTACTCAAAGTGGGTGCTTACCTCCAGGACCTTGTCAGTGACTGCTGTACTGGAATTCCACTCTAACAGCTTCCATCACAAACTCTTTTTTGTGCAGCACGGCTGCCTTTGCGTTCCATTGTTTATGTGCACCTGCTTTTGTTTACATTTTCTGCTTCCTCAGTTTGGCGAATAAATATACTATTGGAACGATATTCTCTCTCTCTCTCCTCCGAGTGTGACACACATAATCATGGTTAAATAAAAACTGCGTCACATTTGGCTTACAGAGGCTAATAGAGTGTTTTCAGAAAGCGGCCATTGTGGTGGCAGAAGAACTGTTAGATCCTCAGTTCATGACAAAGGAGGCAGATCGTACGAATATTTACCACGTATTACAGGGCTCGACGACGTGGACTGTCCAATGGCCCGGTGCAGCTCGTCCATTCACTGCACTGCATTCATGTTCCAAAATGTAATTTGTGTGGAAATATTACATTTATATTTATTCTGTAAAAGGCCGTTAACGGAGACCAGAAATGCTGAGGACGGACATAAAGAGTAGAAAATACTGTATCCGGCAGATCAATCTCACTCCTAAATAATGAGTTGGAGGAAGGAGTTTATATGAATGTATCTCCGAGGGGAACTGTCTGTTTCAGAAAAGTTTACATGGCGTTTTCTTTTCATCTAGCATCTGTATATTGCATTATAAAGCAGTGTTAACCCTTAAATGCATGAATGTTCCTCCAATCACTATTACATATTTGGGTCTTTATATCCAGCACATATTGATTTCTAACTGCTGCAATAGCAAAAGAAGGGTTCAACTTGAGCAGATGATTGTACCATCACCGTCACCGTCAGAGCGCACTTCCACAGTTCATTCAGCATCTGGCTCATATTCGCATTTTCAACCATATTAGCAACGCTATCATTTTCAGTGACTTCAAAGTCAATAGTTTGATCGCTGACAGCTTATTCACAACATCCACCATCAAATGACAGAAACATTTATGTTGTATGGTTCTGCAGTAAACCATTCAAACCAGTTCAGTTTTTGCTGATGATATTCTTTTGTTTTACGGCTGCGATAATTATGAGTGAAATATCACACCATTATTGTCCATTAAACAGTGCTGCCTCGAGGGATACAGGTGAATTGCATGTATTGAGTCGTCGGGTATTCTGATATTTTTGCGCTGAAGAAATGTACAAGTGTATTTAAGCTAGTGTAAGTTTACCCTAACACATACCTCAGGTCTCTAGCAACCCTATACACTTCTTAGAAAACAATAATCAGAAAACAGACATTCTTTTAAATTGTATATATTTTTTAATGTTATTGTTTATAATTAATAGATTGAGGAATACTAATAAAGTTAATGTCTAATTTAAAAAAAAAAAATGAAAGTGGGAGAGGGTAGTGAATGACGTCCCGGGTCACTAAAGAGGTATGCATTTAAGGGGTAATAACCGCAGCGCAGCTTTGTGTGCAGAAATAACCAAGGAAACACTACTGCTGCTTAGATTTGAGCCCTGTATTAACTTTAGTTTGTCAAAATATAATGACCTTTCCTGCTTATCAAGTCCTTCTCTATATGATTCAGCAGCTTTCACACGTATTTTCCATGGTTTACACTGCATAAAGTAGCAGAACAGCATCTTCAGTAGTACATTAACCTTGCAGACCATGCTGCTGTTTACTGTACATCCAAGTATCACCAATATTGCTGTGCATCCGGGTAACTGACCAAACTCTCTATTATCCACTGCGATCTCAATAAACCTTAACCCTTGTTTGGTGTTCATATTTTTGTTACTCAGCCAGTGTTCGTGGGTCTGGTGGACCTGCTGCATTTTTGGTTTTTTATTATTATTTTTTTTAATTGCATTGAATTATGTTAAAATACTCAACAGATGTTTACTTCATCCCAGTTACAAGCAATATAAACAGAATGTTTGGCTAATATTTGCCCTTTTCCTTTGTTAGATCACATTTATGAATTAAAGTGCTACAGCCTTGTGTGGGAATGGCAGGGGCAGAAGCACACAACTCACACTTACACTCACACTCTCTCAGACTCTCTCTCACACACATATTCACACATACACACACATACTAATAGCAGGCCCAGACAATAGGGGGACAGAGTGAAGTTACACAGGACCTAAAATTTCCTAAATTTTCCTGTGTAGGGTACAGTGAGCAGTCATTGAAAATTTGTTCTGATATGTTCTTCACAAAAAATGAGCCAAGGCCAAGGAGTATGAGCTTGAAAAAAGAATTTTGCGTATCATTTTTCTTTTGACAAAAAGTGAAAATGGCTCCCACAGACCCAAACACCATACAAGGGTTAACATGAACTACAAATGATTTGGAAACAACAAAATATGCTCACCACGCTGGGAATAAAAAAATGTTAAGCTACTTTGATGTTATTAAATCGTTTTAAGTCTTAACTATATACATGAATCTTGTGCTGTGCATCGTTTCTCTACTTTTGAACGTTTCAGAATCATATACGCTCTAAAGCTCTCTTCACACTATTAAAGGGGAAATTTAAGAACACTAAAGAAGAAAATGCTTTTTGCTGGTTTACAGCTGCAAAGAAGGCAATCATACAAAACTGGTTTACTCGGCACATGTGTGCAAAAACATTTTGGATCTATAGCCTCCTTAAAATAGTGACTTGTGAATGTACAATAGCACAAACTAACAAGGCTAAACCTAGTACCATTGATGCATGGCAATGTTTTTTGTCCAACATTTTAGAATATATAAAGGAATGACCACATAAAGCTTTTTTTTTTTTTTTTTTTTTTTTCGTCTTTCCTTCAGATTGTAAAATTATTGATATGTCTGTTGCTCCCCTTTCCCTGTTTGTTTGTTTGTTTGTTTGTTTGAATGGATGTTCTTCTGTTAATCTAAAGACAATAAAATGTTGATCACAAAAAAGGAATAACTTTGGAAGTTATTCATTTTGTTTTAAGTTGTTATTAAGTTTTATTAAGTCTAAGTCTAAATAAAGAATTTAGCCAAAACTGACTCTAACCTACAAAAAGGTTTTAGGAACTTTGGGGTTTGGGTCCAGCCAAACAAATTCAATGATCAAAGGGTTTAGTCGACTGAAGATTCAAAAACAGTGAAGAACAGATTTCCATGCTAAACAAATTAGAACAAATATAACAGGGGTCCAGTAGCTGAATTGAATGAATTAACTGCTGTCTGTTTACTAATGGAGGAAGACAAGAAAGAGACGACTAGAACAAAATGTCAATGGAGTTACTATAAGTCCAACATCTTAAATAGCATAATAAAATAGGATCAACATACAGTACAAATATTTGTAAGACTGATCAAGATGCATGAAGCATTCATTCATTCATGTTTTTCAAAAAAGCAACAAACAAAACTCAGTTTATACTTACAAATCATAACAGAGATCAGCACTCTTATAAAACCTGTCATTAAATATAAAGAAATGAAACCTACATTCATCATGTGACCACAGTTTTTGTTATAAATGTCTTTTGATTCAGTGTAAAGCATCCTTTATAGATATTTTTTAATACATACATACATACACACATACATACTCACCTGTCTGAAAGGAAGCCATTGTTTTGACAGTCCACTGTTATTTATCTTCATCTAAAAGGCATTTCAGGGGGGTGGGGGTTAAATAGCTTTGCTGTTGCCTTCAGTTTGTGTAACACATTACAACATTTAAAAAAACAAAAATCTATTTTTTTAAATAAGTTATGCAAGTTTTCCCGTTTTATTTGCCCATTTTATTAAGTGTCCAAAGGCCTGCCAAAAGTATTATATATATATATATATATTATATATATATATATATATATATATATATATATATAATAATAATGTTGTTGTTGTTGTTATAAAAAAAATAAAAAATAATAAGCAAGCTCAACCAAGGTGATCAAAGTAATGTGAATTAATCACTTTTTTAATGGAGTAATGCACTTTTTAAAGTAACTTTCCCCAACACTGAATAGCACAGGTGACAGACGCAATTGTATGTGTATCATCTTATAATCACAACGGATCAACGGATTCCAAAAAACATCATACATGAAAATTGGTGTACATTTGCAAATTCTCTGGAGTAATTTATAAAGATTTATACATAGGACTTACAGTAACACTCAAATTACTCAACTACAACCTATACATGTATCATAACGCAGTCACAGTCCAGCGCATGCTGCAGTCTAAGCAGAAAAATCTTACCTGATGTGAGCTGAAATACAGTGATCCTCACTCGACATAACTGACTGCTTAACTATGAAAATATCTGTGTGTGTTGAGATGTTTATAGAGAAGTTATCAGTCCATCATTCTGACAAGGAAATATGAGCCACTGTTTCCTCTTTAAAGGGATAGTTCATCCAAAAATGAACATTAGCTCATTGTTTACTCACCCTCCAGGCATCCTACGTGTACTTCCTTCTTTTAGACGAATCCAATCAGAGTGATATTGAAAATAATCCGGTCACTTCCAATAAAGTGTGTCCATCCATAATAATAAGTGCCTCACACAGGTCCAGGAGGTGAATAATGGCCTCCTGTAGTGAATCAATGAATATTTTGTAAAAAAAAAATATATATAAATAAATAAATAAATACATTCAGTCCGCGTTCGTCATGTGTGAGCAGAGCATACGCAACGCCGACATCCTACATCATCTGCCCTAAATGGCTTCTGTGTACAACGGTGGGCGCAAGCTACATTAAAGTGATACTTATGTTTTAATATGGATAATTTTTAGAACAATGCATGGATTCGCTACACGAGGCCTTTATTCACTCCCGGAGCCATGTGAGGAATGTTTTATTATGGATGGATGCATTTTATTGGACTTGTTTTGGACTGATAAGGAGAAACACCCGTCTCTTGCCATTCTAAAGCTTGGAAGTGCCAGGATAATTTTTAATATAACTCTGAATTAATTAAGAAGGAAGTCATATACACCTAGGATGCTTGGAGGGTGGAAAATAATGGGCTAATTTTCATTTTGAGGTGAACTATACCTCTAAATTCAAAATCATATACAATGGATGCATGGAAAACTTGTCAGTTCTTTTTTCATAAAAACGTAACTTTTGAATTCTAGCAGGAATATTATACTTTAATATCTAACATTATCACCTTTATTTAATATAATGTAATTCTTTATCAGGTTTTATAAATTTTAACCCAAGTCTCTTCAGGCCAAGTCTCTTCAGGCCAAGTCTGTTCATGCCAAGTCTGTCAAGTCAAGTCTAGTCAAGTCAAGTCTTTGTTGCACCTTTTTTTCTGAGAGTGTACAAGTGGCCCTTCCAGTATTGGCTAAAAATTACTGTCTTATGCCTGGGTCAGCATTGTGTCAAGGTAACCCATCACTGCTTCAAAGCTGTGGCCCCTTGGACAATTCCTTGCCTGTTTTCACCAAGTGTGCATTTAGGAATGGTCTCCAGGTGCTTTTAACTCCATTCAGAACCCAGGTGATTTTCCTGTTAGCCTGAGATAAGGGAATGAGCATTGTCTAAAGTGCCATGGTATACGCTGCATGCGAAATGATGACTGACGCTTCAGTCGAGTGATCCTGATTAGATGATGCTCTAAGCTGTCTTATATAGCCAGGCTGTCGCGCCCATTCTGTCGGGTTAGAGTGCCATTGGTTTGTGCATCTACACAAACGTTAACAAATCAGGCTTTAGTATCAGAATAAAAGAGGAGTTTACCCCCATATGCAATGCTCATTCCTTTATCTCTTGAAACCAAGGTTACGTCAGTAACCCAGAGCATTCTCTTCAGTTACAAATCTCCCCAAAATCATATTTGCTCTCATAACTATAGTCAGTTTACATAATTCAATAAAGAGATCAATAAACAAATGAGTCAGTCAGCCAGTAAAACAAAATGACCATGTTTAAATTCCGCGAGCACGCAGCTGTCTGTGGAATAATAATAATAATAATAGTAATAATAATAATAATGATAATTTATTTGTATAGCACTTTTCATGCATAGAATGCAACTCGAAGTACTTCACAGGCAAAAAAAAACAAAAACAAAAAAAAAACATCAGCATGGTACAAATGATTCAACGAATATAAACAAAACATAATAAAATATAATAGAAAATTATAAAAATGAAAGACAACAAAGAAAAATAATAAAAATAAATAAAAAATACACACACACTATTATGCGCATAGGCAACTTTAAAAAGGTATGTTTTAAAATGTTTTTTAAAAATATGAATACTAGTGGACTCTCTTACTTCGTTTGAAAGACAATTCCAAATTTTTGGAGCATAGTGACTAAAAGAAGTACCACCAGATCGCTTAAGATTTACTGTGTGATATGCTAAAAATCCAGCACTAGAAGATCGTAACATTCGTTTAGGATTATATCTTAACAGACAATCAGAGATATAAGAAGGTGCAAGATTATGCAGTGCTTTATAAACTAAAATAAGAATCTTAAAATCAATCCTTTGGTGCACTGGTAACCAATGTAATTCCATTAAAACCGGTGTGATATGTTCCCGTTTCTTCAATTTCATTAATACTCTAGCTGCTGCATTTTGTATCAATTGCATCTTAACTATAGAACCCTTAGGTAAACCAGTATACACAGCATTGCAATAATCTAGTCGAGAGAATATAAATGCATGAATTAGTTTCTTAGCATCATCGAGAGATAAAAACGGACGAATCTTGGTAATGTTTCTTAGATGATAGAAACATTTTTTTGTAACTTGGTTAATATGAGACTTAAAACTCAGATCACAGTCCAAAATGACACCCAGGTTCTTTACCTCTTTCTTACATTGTATAGCTAAGAAACTCAATTCAGCTTCAATCCTCTCTGCTCAGGTTTTTTACCCACAATCAGAATTTCAGTTTTATCTTTGTTCAGTTTTAAAAAAATTTCATTCATTCATTTTACAATGCTGGACAGACAGTTGGACAAATGTTTTATTACAGCAGTGTCTTTCGGCTCAACTGATATATATAATTGTATGTCATCAGCATAAAGATGGTAATTCATATCATATTTCTGAATTATGCTCCCGAGAGGAAGCATATGTATTAAAAACAAAACTGGCCCAAGGATGGAACCTTGTGGAACACCATATAGTATATCATGATTCTTTGATATACAATCCCCTATATTCACAAAAAATGTCCTTTTTGTAATGTATGATTCAAACCAATTTAAAACGTTACCAGAGAGACCTATACGTTTTTCTAATCTATTTATCAAAATACAGTGATCAACCGTATCAAATGCTGCGCTTAGATCCAGAAGGATTAAAACTGATGCATTACCTTTGTCTGTATTTAATCTCAGATCATTTACTACTTTTAATATTGCTGTCTCGGTATTATGACCTTGTCTGAAACCTGAATGATATTTCTCCCAAATACTATATTCATTTAAAAACTGATTAAGCTGTTGCAATACAACTTTTTCTAAAATCTTACTTAAAAATGAGATATTAGAAATTGGCCTGTAGTTATTAAGAAGAGAACAATCCAGGTTTTTTTTTTTTTTTTTTTTAAAGTGGCTTCACTACAGTGTTTTTGAAAGCATTAGGAAAAATGCCCGTCTCCAGTGAATTATTTACTATGTCAGAGACATGGTCAATCAAACAAGGTGAAGAGATATTTAATTCATTTCTCACTACCGGTACCAAAATCGATTTTCTCCAACGATCGTTTCGTCTGATATTATTGTTTCTAGAGGAGACAAGAACCTCAATGTTATTAATCTGTTTGTTAATAACCTTATTGCATCCCCGTTCTAGTTTCAGAATATTAGCTATATTATTACTTATAGGAATGCAACAAATTTGTCACAAATTATACAGTGCAGTTTCAATGTGTCTGGATAAGAAATGTGCTCAAGTCCCACTTGGATGTATACCATCCGCACGATAAAATCGCACTCTCTCCCAGAAAAGATCCCAGTTAGTAATAAAACTCAAATTGTTCTTCTTGCAAAACGAGTCTAGCCAATTGTTGAATGCAAAGAGTCTGCTGAAGTATTCATTACCTCGTCTATACGTTGGCAGTGGTCCCGAAATTAAGATCCTTGTTGCCGGTGATGCATTGCACACAACTTCCACCAGTTCATTAAAATCCTTTATGACGAATATGATTCACGCCAACATGTAGTATAACTGTGTCAATTTTTTTGGTGTGATTTAAAACAGCTGGGATTTGGGCAGCAATATCGAGCACCTGAGCTCCTGAAAAGCATTGTTTTTGCACCTCCGTGTGATTAATCTTAATTAATAATTAATATCTTACCAGGTGAAAAGGTTGGAGAGGGTGGCGTCGGCGTTGTGGTATTTGGCGAACTGAGTGGCTCAAATCGGTTGCTAGTTGAGAGATCAAACTTCTGGGCCAACGAGGTCAATGTTCTGGCTCTAAAATGAGGTTTCCTCCGCTGGTAAAGCCAAGGTCCATTATACGATGAAGCAGGTGTAAAACAAGCTTCAACCGTCTTAATCCGAGGTACATTCCTCTCATGAATGAAAATCCCTGGTGTAGATGTTGACGGTGCTTCAGAACGGTGCTCTTGAAAAATGTCCTCTTCTCGCGAAGCTTCCAACAAAGTTTTCCGTTTGCATGACTGTGAATGTTTCTCAAGTAGCCCCTGTATTTGTGTCTCTAGAGCTGAAAGTTCATCCTCAATTGAGCGTACCTCAAGGTCTCTCTGTTCGACTGAACATAGTTGGAAGACAGGTGCAAATGTGTGCTGGAGAAGTATCTGCTCTGCATGCAGTAAATGAAGATGGAAAAAATCCCCAAATTTATGTTTTTTGTTATCACTGTATGCTTAACCCTGGCTTAATAATATAATGTAAATGGATTCCTATTGAATTGGCCTGAATTTGCCTGCAAATAATGTTTCCATTGAGTATCTTAAATGTTATATGAAGAGTTCCGATGCAAAACCAGCTAAAAGCCATTTTAAAATGAGATAATGATAGTGAGTGAATGCTCTCGACACACATTATACGTCCATCAAATACTTTTTCTTCAAACTCGCTAAAATACCAGCCTCAGTCCAGTCAGAAGTGCCGGGATTATTTTGTTATTTTAAGAATAATCACCAGGCAACTGTAATGGAGCAAGGGAGATCCGAAGCACAGAACCTGATTTTACCAAGTACAACATGTTCCTGGATCAACATCTTTGTTGACCCTGGAACAACACTGTGATTAACCAATCAGATTTGAAAAATCAGTTTGAGACGATGCCAGCCACTCCAGGTGACGGACCGGTCACACTTTATGACTGAAGCATGTGTATTATTAGTAGATCTTCATGGATTGTCCAGCACAGTGTAGTTGTAGCAGGGGTCAACAGAAGGATACACTGCAAAATAAATAAATAAATAAATAAAGAGTTCAATAAATAAAAGTATGTTGAATTAAAACTATAGTATTAATAATAGTCATTAATAATAATAATTCCATTGTAAATTGCCGTAAACCACAAAGCACAAAGTTAAACAACAACAGCTACAAATAATTATGATGTGTCAATAATGTGATTACATTATCAATGCATCTGAACTTATTTCATTTAAGTCAACTAAACAAAGTATATTTCGTGACAAACTAAACACCGCTCTACTTTGTGTATCTAAACCTAAAAACACAAATTTAACTCAAACCTTTCTGAGTTCATCACAGCATCAGCAGCTACACAGTAACTAACTTCTGAATAAAACAACATGCAGCATTTTATTAAGGATTTTCTCTCACAAGCATAAAAGGTGGCCCTTTGGGCCTGATAGGTTAAACTTAAGTGTTACAGGTTTTCCTCCGAGGGTGATTGAGACGAGTGTGAAAGTGGCTTCAACACACTGCATATGATGCAGTTGAGGTCAAAAGTTTACATCCCCCTTTCAGAATCTGCAAAATGTTATTATTTTACCAAAATAAGAAGGATCATACAAAATGCATGTTATTGTTTATTTAATACTGACCTGAGTAAGATATTTCACATAAAATATGTTTAGATATAGGCCACAAGATAAAATAATAGTTGAATTTATAAAAATTACCCCATTCAAAAGTTTACATGCGTTTGATTCTTAATACTAATTGTTTATTGATAGTTGTTCATGAGTCCCTTGTTTGTCCTGAACAGTTAAACTGCCTGCTGTTCTTCAGAAAAATCCTTTAGGTCCTACAAATTCTTAGTTTTTTTTTTTGTTTGTTTGTTTGTTTGTTTTTTTTTTTTTTTTGGCATTTTGTGTGTATTTGAACCCTACAGCCACAGAAGATATATATTTCCCAGAAGACAAAACAAGTTAAATTTACCCTGATCTTCAAATTCAAAAAGTTTTCACCCCCCGGCTCTTAATGCATTGTGTTTCCTTCTTAAATATCAGTGAGTGTTTGAACCTTCTGTAATAGTTGCATATGACCTCAGTTGTCCTCAGTGTGAAAAGATGGAGCTCAAAATCATACAGTCATTGTCAATCACACAGCTGTGGATAGGGCTGTAACAATAATCGCACAATGTCGTGAGGCGCGTTTAGTCAATGAAGCCGGTACTTTGATTAGTAGTAAAGCTCCATCACGTGCGTTCAGCTGGAGCGGCAAGTAATACACAGAGCCGTACATCACTGACAAGCTACGCCAAAATCGCGCGCAAAATCGAATCGCGATTTTGGCGTAGCTTGTCAGTGCTTTACGGCTTCATTGACTAAACGCACCTCACGACATCGTGCGATTATCGTTACAGCCCTAGCTGTGGATCATTCAGGTAACAACACAGTATTAAGAATCAAGTGTATGTAAATTCTTGAACATGGTCATTTTTATAAATTCATGAATTATTTTCTGTTGTGGACTATATGTTAACGTCTTTTATTTGAAATACATTCAGGTCAGTACTAAATATACAGTAACACACATTTTGTATGATCCCTCTTATTTTGGTAAAATAATTAACATTTTGCAGATTCTGAAAAGGGGGGTGTAAACTTTTGAAACTGTAGTGCTTGTTTGAGTTATAATGCACAGAGGCAAATTTTCACTGTTCAGTGGCAGATATGTGTTGTTTTCTGCAAAAACTTTTAGATAAGGGCAGAGCCTTTTCTAGTGTTAATGTTTATCTTGAAATTTCTGCATGCCATGTGGGGATTGACAGAAACCCTGTAGGTTAGCGCCCACTTGTATGCAGGTTTATGAGAGGTGCGTAGCATCTGAATAGAGTTTCAAAGTCAATAGAGACACAGTGTGTTACATTACCAGTTGAGATGGTCGCTGGTGTGATGGCTGTAGAGCTGGTGTTAATGCTGCTAACAACTGAAAGTTTGGCTGAATAATGATTCATGAAAAGAGACACAATTAAAGCTGCAAGCAGCGATGAAAGGGCCCTCACACCTGGGCTCACCGCGGACCGGTGGCTTTAGGAAAACAGAGAATGGTGGGCAGTATGCTTTTAATATTGTAAGTATAGGAAGAATATGTCAGTCATTAATGTAAATGTAAAACATGTAAACATGTTAAATGTAGAACAAGTTACATCCTTTTGCCAGCAGTTGGCACTATGATTGAAACTGAATATTAGCCTTAAGATATGTTCAGGCCAGAATGTGAAGTTTGGGGCAGATTGGACATTGCATGTTTAAGTTTGTGTAAAACAAGTCATTTCCTGTTGCCAGCAGGTGGTGCTATCATCATAACTGAATATTGGCCTTTACATGTGTTGAGGTCAGGACTCTTATCGAACAATGAAGTTTGGGGCAGATTGGACACGGCATGCATGAGTTACAACAAATTTCTCTTTCATGACATTAATAGCATGCATTAGCACTTAGTAAGTGCTGCTAGCATGTTTCTAGTATGTTTAGCACAAAATGGCATATTTTGCTGTGCTTTTAATAGTCCATCACAGTGTTAAACATATCACTTCCGGTTGCCAGCAGGTGGCGCTATGACTATAACCGAATATGAGCATGTAGATATCTTCAGGCCAGGACTCTTATCAAACATATGAAGTTTGGGGCAGATTGGACATTGTTTGCATGAATTACAACAATTTCCTGTTTCATGGCTTTAACAACATAGTTTAGAACTTAGTAAGTGTTGCTAGCATGTTTGAGTGTGTTTTTAGCAAGTTTAGCACTCAATGGCTTATTTTAGTGTGTTGCTAATAGTGTATCACAGTGTTAAACATGTCACTTCCTGTTGACAGTAGGTGGCGCTATGATTATAACTGAATATTGGCATGTAAATGTGTTCAGGCCAGGACTTTTATCAAACAGGTTAAGTGGTGCAGGACCCAACTTCTGTGGTGGTGCAGGAGCAGGAGCCAACCTCTGTGTTCAAAGAGTCAACTTCTGTGGTGCAGTAGCCAATTTATGTGGTAAAGGAGCCGGAGGCAAACTAAGTGGTGCATGAGCCAACTTCTCTGGTACAGGAGCCAACTTTTGTGCTGCAGGCTTCAGTTGCTGAAACAGATTAAATAGATACTGTTTTCAATCTGAATTTGGTAAGATGTGTGCTTCCATTTGTTTAGCCTCACATACTACTGACTAAACCACCGCACCCCATTTAATTATTATTATTATTATTCTTTTTTTTATCTCAGTGTAATCAATTCTAATTTAAATTATTTTATTTCTAGCTTTTTGTAATGCCTTGTATTTTCTTTCTCATTTTTATGTAATTACCATTGTGTATAAAATTTGGTATATTAATAAACTTGCCTTGCTATGAAGCTAAAAATATAAAAAACTATATACGTATAAAACTCGGTTTATATACATGTTGCTGCTGACTGGGCTGACATTTTTTTGACACTCCCACCTAACAAAAGAAAACGTATCTCAAACCCCGTTGCACACCGTTTCCTGGAAACATGTTGTTCAACAGAAATGATAGCAAAATGTTACGCAATCAATAAACAATAAACAATAATCACATCTATGAGACATTTCAGTCGGGGTTCAATTCACTGCATAGTACTGAAACTGCCCTCATATGAGTTCTTAATGATATTTTAATGGCTACTGACTCTTTTGATTCTGGACCTGTCCTCAGCCTTTGACTGTTGATCATGAAATTCTCATCTCTCATTTGGAGTCTTGTGTGGGTCTGGGAGGGATGGTTCTAAATTGGTTTAAATCTTTCATAACAAACCGAACATTCTCAGCTAAAATAGGAAAATTTGCTTCTTCTTTAGGCAGTCTAACCTGTTTTAGCACGTACTCTCTTCTCTTTTTATCTACTTCCCTTTGGGATCCATTTTTAGGAATCATGGCGTATCTTTCCATTGCTGCGCTGACGATATGCAAATCTATCTGCCTGTTGTCACGAAAAATAAGTGTGCTCCTAATAGTTTATCAGCATGCCTGGATGATGTCAAATCATGACTCTCTAAAAGTTTCCTTTTTCTGAACTCAGATAAATCTGAAGTTATTGTTTTTGGCTCACTCTCTAAAATTAAATCCTTTCTTTCTAAAGCTTCTATAGAGATTGCCACCTATGCCTTCATTACATCCTGGCTGCTACTTTACAAGTAGTTCAAAATGCAGCAGCTATATTTCTAAAAGAATGTAAACATGTTACACCTCTTCTGAGATCTCTACATTGGTTGCTTGTTCATCATAAAACTGAATATAAAATCATATTACTTGTTTATAAATCCTTAAACAATCTAGCACCACCCTATCTGACGAACTTACTCCACCCTTATACCCCATGCAAGGACATGGATCAGGAAACAATGTCCTTCAGATTCCTGGAACCCGCTTGAAGGCACTGACAGCAAATTTCCTTTGACCAAGATCTGGCTTATATCAGCTGCTAATGTGTGGCCCAGATTAGTATTTGTTTGCCGGCCCAAAACTGGTTCACATCTTTTTAGCCAGAACTGAACCAAAATAATACTATAACTCAACCCAAAATGAGCCAAATCATGAAAACAAGAACCAATCTCTGTGGTGCAGGAGCCAACTTTTGTGGTGCAGGAGCCAATTTCTGTGATAAAGCAGCCAATTTTTGTGGTACAAGAGCCAACATCTGTGGTGCAGGATCCAAATTTTGCAGTGCAGGAGCCAATTTCTGTTGTGCAAGAGCCAACTTCTGTGGTGTAGGAGCACCACAGTGCAGAAGCCAAGTTCTGTGGTGCAGGAGCCAGTTTCTGTGGTGCAAAAGTCAACATCTGTGGTACAAGAGCCAACTTCTGTGATGCACGAGCCAACTTCTATGGTACAAAAGCCATTTCTGTGGTAAAGGAACCAATTTCTGTGGTGCAGTAGCCAATTTCTGCGGTACAGGAGCCAGTTTCTGTGGTGCAAGAGCCAACATTTGTGGCGCAGTAATTTATTTATGTGGTGCAAGAGCCAACTTCTGTGGTGTAGGAGTCGGAGACAAATTAAGTGGTGCAGGACTCAACTTCTGTGGTGCAGGAGCCAACCTCTGTGGTCAAAGAGTCAACTTCTGTGGTACAGGAGCCAATTTAAGTGGTAAAGGAGCCGGAGGCAAACTAAGTGGTGCATGAGCCAACTTCTCTGGTACAGGAGCCAGTTTCTGTGGTACAAGAGCCAACTTCTGTGGTGCAGGAGCCAACTTTTGTGCTGCAGGCTTCAGTTGCTGAAACAAATGGAAGCACACATCTTACCAAATTCAGATTGAAAACAGTATCTATTTAATCTATTTAGCCTTACATACTACTGACTAAACCCCATACCCCATTTAATTATTATTATTATTATTATTATTATTATTATTATTATTATTTTATCTCAGTGTAATCAATTCTAATTTAAATTATTTTATTTCTAGCTTTCTTTAATGCCTTGTATTTTCTTTCTAATTTTTATGGAAAGCAATTACCATTGTGTATAAATTTTGGTATATAAATAAACTTGCCTTGCTATGAAGCTAAAAATATAAAAAACTACATAATCACGCTATATTGTTATCATAAAACTCTTACAACATATGTCTTCTAATATCTTCAATCATTGCGTACACCGAGCTGCTGTGGACACATTTGTAAACAACTTTACTTGGACCCATTGTGCGAGCTGTCTCTTCAATACCGTATGGTTTATATACATTTTGCTGCTGATTGGACTGGCATTTTTTTCAACATACCCACCAAACAAACGTATCTCAAACCTCGCTGCACACCATTTCCAGGAAACGTTGTTCAACAGAAACGGTAGCAAAACGTTGCGCAATCAATAAGCAATAACCAATAATCACATCTATGAGACATTTCAGTCGGGGTTCAATTCACTGCATAGTACTAAAACTGCCCTCATATGAGTTCTTAAAGGGGTCACTGGATGCCCATTTTCCACAAGTTGATATGATTCTTTAGGGTCTTAATGAAAAGTCTCTAATATACTTTGATTAAAAATTCTCAATGGTTTTGTACAACAACACCCTTTTTACCTTGTCAAAATGAGCTCTGCAAAAATCATCTCATTCTAAGGGGTTGTTCCTTTAAATGCAAATGAGCTCTGCTCACCCCGCCCCTCTCTTCTCTCTGTGGAATGACGATCTTGTTTACTTTAGCCGCATTTAGCCGTGTTTAGCCACTGAACTTCCTAACTACCACGTTATAAGGAAAGGAGCCAGATCTGGCTCATATCAGCTGCTAATGTGTGGCCCAGATTAGTATTTGTTCGCCGGCCCAAAACTGGTCCACATCTTTTTAGCCAGAACTGAACCAAAATAATACCATAACCCAACCCAAAATGAGCCAAATCATGAAAAAAAGAACCAATCTCTGTGGTGCAGGAGCCAGCCTCTGATAAAGGAGCCAATTTCTGTGGTACAAAAGCCAATTTCTGTGCTGCAGGAGCCAACCTCTGTGATAAGGGAGCCAATTTCTGTGGTACAAAAGCCAACTTCTGTGGTGCAGGAGCCAATTTCTGTGGTACAGGAGCCAATTTCTGTTGTTCAAGAGCCAGCATCTGTGGTGCAGGAGCCAATTTCTGTGGTACAGGATCCAACATCTGTGGTGCAGGAGCAGGAGCCAACATCTGTCAAGTTAAGTCACCCTTATTTATATACCGCCTTTAACAATACGGAATTGTGACAAAGCGGCTGTACAGTTTTAAATAGGAAATAGTGCATCAATAATGCAAAAGGGCAACAGTAAACACTCAATTTTCAGGTAAAGGCAGTTCATCAGTGGATTCAATGATGTCATCTTCTAGCTCAGTTCAGTTCAAATAAAATACAATATCGTGTGAAGAAAAAGTGTCCCCAACTAAGCAAGTCAGAGGCGAGAGGCGACAGCGGCAAGGAACCAAAACTCCATCTGTGACAAATGGAGAAAAAAAAAAAACTTGGGAGTAACCAGGCTCAGTCGGTGGGACAGTTCTCCTCTGGCCAGACGCAGAGGACTCATCTGGTTCCCGTGGTCTTGTGCCGATGGCCGTCTAGGTGATGAGGTCTTCACTGGGGATCCGTCTCTGAGCTCATCTAGTCGATGTGGTCTCCGCTGACATTCAGGGCTGTAGAGGTCATCTCTAGGTGCTGATCCACCGTCTGGGCTGGATACAGGCTGGATCTGGTGATTAAGGTGACCTCGGAATAAGAAAGAAACAGACTAATATTATATATCTGTGGTGCAAGAGACAACTTCGTTGGTGCAGTATATAGCCAATTTATGTGGTAAAGGAGACAACCTCTGTGGTGCAGGAGCCAATTCCTGTGGTACAGGACACAACATCTGTGGTGCAGGAGCCAATTTACATGGTAAAGGAGTCAACTTCTGTGGTGCAGGAGCCAATTTCTGTGGTGCAGGAGCCAATTTCTGTGGTACAGGACCCAACATCTGTGGTGCATGAGCCAATTTATGTGGTAAAGGAGCCAACTTCTGTGGTGCAGGAGCCAACTTCTGTGTTCAGCAAATCTCCTTTGGCCCAGATTTGCCTAATATCAGGAGCTAATGTGGTGCTGACATCTGGTGGTGAGCGGACCGCAGTTCATCGACCAGATTCATGACACCTGGTTACCTCGAGACATGCCCACAATGCCAAAACCACAAAGTGGTTTACTGACCATGATATTACTGTGCTTTATTGGCCAGCTAATGCCAAGTATTGAGTGCATAAATGAACATACTTTAAAAAACTTTTTTTTTTTTTTTTTGCAAACCCATTTTTTGATTGATCTTAGGAAATATTCTAATAATTTGAGATACTGGATTTTTGACTTTCATGAGCTGTAAGCTCAGCAAAATCAGGCAGTTTTTGCTTAAAATTAAAACGAATATAATCAATTAGAGATGCACGATATTGGATTTTTGCCGATATCCGATATGCCGATATTTTTCGTTTCATTTTGGCCGATGCCGATACCGATATATATCCTTTTGTTTGGAAACAATAAAAAGCATACCTGGCATACACCACATTCTGTATTATATACCGACTAATAAATTACAGAAGGTTTAGCAAACACTGAGGAATCAAATAAATAAAGAAAATTAAAAGAAAGCCTCCATAACCTGAGGCAAACGGCAAAGATAACAAGCTTTTCAAAATGAAGGTAAAACTAAACTGGCTGACCGTGACAGTGCTTGCATGTTTTTTTTTTTTTTTTTTTTGCACAGGAATACCAACATGTTCATCTTCTCGAAGCAGTCTTTTACTTGAAAACCAAATCCTGGGTGAAAACTGAAGCAGCAAATACAAACCAAACCAAAAGCACGTGAGCAACGTGGAAAGTAATAGAAATTTAGTCACTAATTCATGTTTAATTATAATTTCCACAGGAAATTTAGGCTAATTTCCAAATAGGCTAATTGTTTCACATGGTGCACTGCGCTTTGACAGGGCTGCGGGACACGAACAGGACATAATTCATGACTACAACTCGTTAATTCGTTCCTACGATTTATTCATTTATTAATTTGTAAAATAAGGGAACGAATTAATAAGTCGTATGAACGAATTCTTAATTCGCTGCCACGAAATCTTTTATTTCCCACCCGCATGTTTACCACAGTAAGAGATACGAAAACATGGATTAAAAGTGAATGACAAGAAAATAAACCTGCGAAATTAGTGTGAGATGATGAGGAGAAGAACCTATAAATATTATTTATAGTTCATGGAAATTTGTGACCTACCGGCAAAACAGAACACATAGCCGCGTATTGCTTTAAATCTATGGGCTCGAACAGCATGAATCCAGTCACGGTCTCTATGTATAACATTTGCCTGCTAACCAATTATTTATTTTTAAAAAGAAGGCTTTGTACCTCATTTGTGTCATAATACTCACGTAAAAATGTTCGTATGAGCAACGGTGTGTTCTGCCTTAGCGCCACCGCTGAAAGAGGTTCACTGGCCGCGCGCCGTAAATACTTTTGGGATCCCTTTATTTTAAATGATGATCATGTCAATTGCAAACATTGTGATTGTGTTTCAAAATACAACAACGAGCACCGTGAAAGCAGAAAGACAGCCAACAGTAAAATGATCCCAAATGGAACAGCAGCGCGCTCTCATTTTTTATCAAATGACCATATTTACATCTATTTGTTTTATAGTCATGCTACTTGCTACTAAGACAAATTAAAAAAAAAAAAAAAAAAAAAAACTACACTACAATAGAAGCAGTTTGCAGCATTAAAGTTAACGATTTAAACGACAATCAATCATGGAAATGATCGAAAACTGACATCCCTACTTCTTACCGAAAAGGCATTATAGGACCCATGTAAGGCTGCCACCTGCTATAATTGTTTACTTTGTTAACACACACCGAAGCCTCATTCTGTACGTCCATTCTCAGTTTAAATGCAGCGATCCAAAACAGTGAATGCAATCATCATTCAGGCAAAACTTTATTTCAAGAATGAGCCACACCGCTGACGTGATCTAATAGCTAGCACACCCTGAGCACACTGAGTTAACATATTTCCCTTATCGGCAAGACATATCGGCATAATTTTTCATATCGGGCCGATGCCGATATTTACTTTTAAAGCCATTATCGGCCGATTCCGATATCAGTCTGATAATATCGTGCATCCCTATAATCAATAATTACGAATCCGCGAAGCTTTTGCTAGCTGATGCTAACCGGCTTGCTAACTAGCTATCGGATGCTAGCTTGAGGTAATTTTTAAAATATAAAATCCAAATAATTGTATTTAACCAACTAGTTAGAATTCATTTGATGGACATGAGAACAGTGAAAACATTTAAATAAAATAAAAACTTAAAATAAATAATAATGTGTATGAATCTGGAACAGGACATTTATGTACAGATTTGTGCATTATCTACTCTATATACAGCTGTATAAATAAGAGATGTGCTTGTGTATTTACATAATAATACTACAGAGAGAGACAATAATAGAAATGGAGAAAGAAATACAGAAATGAATTGTAGAACCCAGGTAATGATTCATGTTTTATCTGTTTAAGCTGGAGATGGCATTTGGGAAAAAGCTGTTTTTATGCCTAGATGTTCTAGTGCTGTGAGATCTGTAGCGTCTGCCTGAGGGGAGAAGTGCAAACAGGTTGTGTCTGGGGTGAGAAGGGTCTTGGATGATGTTTCCTGCTCGTTTCTTCACTCTGGAGATGTATACGTCCTGAACGTTGGGCAGGTGCACACCAATGATCTTTTCTGCTGTCCTAACAGTCCGTTGCAGTCTTCTTATATCTGATTTGCTGGCTGCCCCAAACCAGACAGTTATAGAAGAGCACAGAACTGACTCAATAACAGCTGAGTAAAACTGTGTCATCAGTGCTTGTGGTAGAATGAACTTTTTCAGTTGACGAAGAAAGTACAATCTCTGTTGGGCTTTTTTCACAATGGAGTCAATGTGAATGTCCCACTTCAGGTCCTGGGTCCTGAATGCGTCCACTGCAGCCACAGTGCTGTTCATGATGGTGAGAGGGGCGAATGCAGGGGGGTTTCTCCGGAAGTCGACTGTCATCTCTACAGTTTTGAGCATGTTGAGCTCCAGGTTGCTGTGACTGCACCAGACAGACAGCTGCTCAACCTCCTGTCTGTAAGCAGATTCATCGCCATCTCGGATGAGACCGATGACTAGTGTCATCTGCAAACTTC